>NW_028185350.1:392036-476332 GCF_003343005.1 Rhea americana | reverse complement strand
TTTGTTAAAAGCTAGTTCCAATGCAGGACTTAATCTCTGAATCCCAGTTTTCCAGCACGAGAATCCTTTATCCTAACCCAGGCATCTAAGTGAGGGTGCTAAAAGAAAGACACCTAAGTTAGAACAGATGACTCTCCCTCTGAAATTGCCTTCTGGTCTTCCTGAATTGCAGGAGCCCAGGATTATTGCTTAAGATAGAGGCCAAAAACCTGACTTACCTGCCTCTTCCTCATCAGTCCAAGGAAAAGAAAATCCCTYATGCCAATCAACAGGAGACAGTGAGAACAAGGTCTCTACTCCTTTTCTGATGTTAATSGCCCAGATTCAAACTCAGAGCTGAAGAAAGGTATTTCCAGGACCTGTAACTGGGCATCCCTTCTTCAGGACAGGCCCCTCCAGCCTTTTTTCTTTTTTAACAGAACAGAGAGCACTTTTCTTTCAGAACAGCCCAAGGGCCATACTCACCTTTCATACCATAGTCTAATGCAGCCATACTCCTGGGCAGGAAAGAACAAAGATCTGGGGGGCTAGAGAAGAAGAGCCTGTTTGTGCAGCCTAGTCATTACGACATACCCCTGGAAGAAGGGAGTCCAAGCTCTGGTCTATGCTTCCAGGACTGTTCTCCAAGTTTGTATCAATCAGTTAGTGAATAGGTTATAAAATCTCTTATCATATCTAGCTGTAAGGCACAAATTCACAGAGTCCCCATTTTACCAGTATCCCTATACTTAGCGATCCTTGGGCTGTCTCTAGACAGTTGTCCACTCAGTGCCTCCATGGACCTTTTGRACCTCCTCATGGGTTCACAGCTCATTACACTAAATAGGTATGGGAGCCGAGATGAAAGTTATCCTTAGTCATTAAAATGATTTGGCCTGGATACAGTCTTCCTCCACAGGAGTGGTATCCAAGGACAGCAGCAGGGGCAGAACCACGCTTTCTAAATAGCCCAGTCGGGAGAAAATTGTTCCGTGTTTCGGACCACTGCTGTGCTTGCCTGAAAAGAGCAGGATTCCCTCATATTCAAGGCAAATCAGGCCTGGGAGAGGAGAGGGATGAACTTTCTGTCTAACAATTTCATCCCTTGTTTATACGAGTGTATTCATACATCCGTGGAGTGAGCATTTTACCACTTAAGTACATCCCTCCCTGAAAGTGGTAGTACTACGAAGTTGCTGTATACTGTTAAAAGATGAAACTGTTCAGGATAATGAGAGTAGGATCCTCAATGCACCTGAGACTACAGAGGGAATCTAGGCATGCAAAAGAGAAGTACTTCATGCAGGCTGGAATCTCACCAGCTACCAAATTTCTCATCTCTTGCAGAAAGTGCTAACACACAACAGGAGGTCAGAGCTGTAGTTTTAAGTCCCATCAGAAAAAATGGCACTTTCAGCAGCACAAGACCCCCTAACACAACAGCGAGAAGTACTGCCTATCCAGCCTCATTACACATTTCCTAATGCTCTYGCTTTGCTGCTCAAACTCCCACACTGTAACAGCACAGACTACAGGCACCAGCTGAGTTTAGTTCTGCCCTTCGCAGCCTCCCGCAGTGTTTCCAGCACCAAGGCACAGATTTGAAGATCAGAGCTGTAACATTCAGAGTCAGTTTGTCAGGTGCAATACACGGTGCTGACTTCTCCCTGTGCAGATCAGATGAATAATTRGAGAAAAGGGCTTGAGGCGGTGCTGTTCGCAAAGAATCTAGTGCATAAGGATTTCTTCAAAGACGAAATTTCCTCCTTACCAAAGCTCATAAATATCTTTAAAACCTTAAGCAAATAAACTGGCTGTTTTTCTCAGGGTACAGAACCAGTTGTTCTCTGTGCAAAGCTACAGGGGCACAGTTCACAGAAAACTCTTAGGTTGGTACTGATTCAAGTCTTATCTATGGAGAAAGAGGAGGAGAATATGCAACTTTTCACAGGCGCGCACACGGCACACTTGACCTGCACCTGCAGTTATTCCGACGCGGCAGTGCATGTTTGATCTCTGGGTCAGCTCCCTGAACAAACCGATGGGCAGTGCTTCTTTCCGTCCTGTACTCTSTTACAGGTACCAATGCTAACCACTAATATGATTATCTGACAGCTGTTTTCAGAGACAGAAACTGAGGCACGAATGATGATATATCTAGATATGAGCCCAACCATTGAGGAAGCATGTATGAGAGCTGGGAGCTGATCCTGGGTCACACAGCAATCTCCAGCAGCAGCCAGATCATCCTTCCCCAGTTTCTCACAAGGCACTTACTGTAGACTCATATAAAAAATTAATTATTAAAAAGCAAAACATGTCTCAGAATTTAACAGCTACGAGAGAGACTGCTCAGCCACCAAAGGTATGTTTTTAATAATTAATTGCTGTTTTACTTAGCACAGAAGGAACCATCTTAAATCAAAATTAAATCTTTGTGTAAAATGGGTTCTTTGAAAAGAGTCATTCAAAGAAGGTGAGATAAAAATGTTGTCACAAGAGCAAAAAGAAATCCCATAAAAGCCTAACCTGAACAGAATCAGAAAAAGGCTTTTTAAAAAAGCATATAAAAATGTGTTTCAGTTCCATATATTGGAYGCAACCCTTAAGGATTTATCCCACTTGCCCTGCCACTGTTCCCACAGCCTTGCTGGAATTCTACTCACCGAGCAGCATTGCAGCAAGCAAACAGGTTTCCAGTCCTCCTCCTGACCACGGAGGCCACACTGTAGCACCCTGCTCCTCAGCCATCCCTTCGCTTCCCTTGCTTGTTGCCACTGCTGCCATGCCACCACCACCGCCACCACCATCACTACCACCACTTGTTCTCGCTGGTCAGCTGGAGAGCAAAAAAGCTATTTGGCCTGTAAGGAGAGGAGATAGCAGAGCTAGTCAGTGTAATGTCTCTCACTGCAGAAAGTTAAAGGGGGAAGTATAGGGTAGGGTATATAATAAATAGCATAGAGAAAACAAATATTTTTCATGATTACCTTCCAATGCATTAATAAAACCTGCTTACTTCACTTATTCTGGAGAAATGTAACATCACATGGGTGTTTTGCAATCCAATTACCATAATACTGCATAAGTGCATAGGACTAAGAGAGCGAAAACATGTTAAAAAAAAAGACTAGTTCTGCTATCTAGTTCCCTTAACTAGTTGACTGGTTAAACTAAATGGTTACAAGCTAGAAATAAACAGCATGTGGCTGCAAATCTGTGCAAGTATTTGTAGCATAGCTACAAATTTTTAGGGTCTTTATTCCTGTGAACTGCACCGTTTTGGTTTCTAAGAACTTGGGCTGCGCACAGAAGCACAATAACCTTTTTGTTTGAGGGACTGCTGCAAACTAAGAGCACAGACACACAGAGTGCTCTCATAGGGAGACATGGGGCTTTCTTCCTGCAGTCTATATTAAACTAAGTCTACTCTAAAAGCAGTTTGAGCCCCCCCAAAATTAAGAAGAAAGTCCAAAAATTTAAATATGCAGTTTCAGGAGTCAGAGGCTCCAAACACAGATTCTCGCATTCATGAGCTTGGAAATTACCAATGACCTTCTTGCTAAAAGATGTAAATGCAGGACTGGAATCTCAAAATGGAATTTATAATCCAGACTAGGGACATCCTCTTCAAACCATATTTTAACTAAAGCATTCATTGAAATATTTTATTCTAAGTAATTTTATTTAACCAGTCTTCAAAATCCAATTTTGAGGTGTGTGTTCTATCGCATTTTTAGTTATTTAGTAATCATTACTATCTCTTCAATGCACTCTCAAAAAGTCAACATAGATGGCAAAAAAGGGGGAAAAGTTTATACTCCTCAACCCAGGGAAAGCTGGACTGTAACCTTGTTGGTGTCTTGATATAAAAGCAATTTTTTKGGGGCTACTTCCTCCTTGTGTTGTTCTTTCTCAAGACAGGCTTAGTGGCTGGTACAACAGGCATGTTGCAAATTAAGCTCAAGGTGCCCAAGACAGACATGGGCCTGGAATAACACAGCTATCACAGTTTAAAATTCAGATATAAAAGTAGGAGCTGCTTGAGAACCATCACCCAGGATTATAAGGAATGAAATACATCTGCAGAATTGCACGCAAAACTAGTACTTGAAGACAGAGAATCCCAGAGCTCCAAATGAGTGAGCAGAGCGATGCGAGGAGCTTGAGCATGCTGCAGCCGTTTTGTTTCACTAGTTAACAGTAAATACGATAAGCAAAGTCTTTTCCTCTGCCTGGTCACCTCCGCTGGGGTAGCTGTAGAAGAAGAGGCATGACTGGCTGCAAAGGGGCAGAGTTTTACATATGAGATAATTCTGCTCATGAGAAATAAATTAGAAACATTTGGAAAATAGGGTGTGTAAGCTATTACTGCCTGAGGGCAGCAGGAAATTATGAGAATAATAGTGTATGCATGTCTTTTGCCATTATTTACCTTGGCATTCAATAAGCCATGTGCAGTTGCCATACCACATGGTACCAAAGCTGCATGGATAGTGTTTCCCCCTCACAGACAGACAGTCAGACAGACAGTCAGACAGACACAGAAAACTTGAACTAGCAGGGCTGTTTTAATAAGAAATCCTGGAAAAAGTCAGCTTCAGTAGGGTTTTCCTCCTTTTTTGGAATAAATAAACAAATTCAAGGAATTCGCCTGTTGGCTAAAAAAAATGTTCATTTTGGACCCAGTTCTGAAAATTACGAAGTGCCTTTGGCTGGAACCTCACCGTGGCCGTGCTGCCACAGAAAATCTGCACTGTCACATCCTATGTCAGCAAATGTTTTCCAGCAGTACTTGTCACAAATGAATCCTACACTGGATTTTGAGTTCTTAGGAAATCAGATTTCAGTCTGAACATCCCCTCATATCCTTTGCTTTCAGATACTGATGATCTAAACATTGTCAAAGACCAAAACAGAAAAAAATGAAAATCATAAAGAGGGAAAAAAGAATACAATAGGTGAGGCCACGGGCAAAATCTAATTCTGCAGCCACAGATTTATGCCCTACTCCAGGCATCAAAGGACCTGCAACCTTGATGTCCAAGACCAGTAGATGGTTACTAGCTTGGTAAGCTAACCAAAGACAGAAAGGTAGACCTCTAACTCAAATAATTTTTCATTAACTTCTCTATAAAGCTACAGGGAAGAAAAAAAAATCATGATGTAGACATGAGACCCTTCCCAAACCTATCATATTCACATGGATCTGATATAAATTGCAAACTACATTGTAAGTAATTGGGGGCTTCAGGGGTGCACTAGCAAACTGGTTTAGCAAGACAAAGCCACTCTGCAGCGGAGCTCCCCCCAAAAATACAAAACCAAGCAAAGAGATATTAAAAAATTAAGTAGACTAAAAGCAGTAAAGCTGAAAGGGAAGGAAAGAGCCAACAAAATTAGCTGCTCCAAATGCAGCGGAGCTCTACATGTATCAACTCTCATGGTTTTTTTGAGGTGATCTTACAAAAAGAAATTGCCTCAAGTGATGATTGGGTCTTATGATTGTGAATTAAATCTATAACAATAATTAGTGGGTGTGTACTGCAGCGCAATAGGAGCCTAACAATTGTAATGCTGCAGTCACTCAAGTTGTTTACTCTAACATTTACTGAATTGTGGGTTAACACAAATGGGAGGCATTTAGAGCACATGTGCTTATGAAAGAGCAGCACAAGGTCAGAACTCCGTAACTTGAAATGAGAACGAGATGAATTATAATCCTTATTGCAGTGCATTAAGGAGGACAACAAAGGAGAAAGGAGGGCCAGGGCAGTCCAGGAGAGAGTCTGTGAGGAGACAGAGACCAGCAGTTCCCAAATCCTGGGGCTTCAGCCACAGCCTGGTGCTAACTGCTGTAGAGCAAGGGTAGTGCATTTCCCCTTCTGGGAATCAGCTTGATAAAGCTAGGACAAACCCCAAACCTTGCAGATTGTTGGAGAAAAATCTCTTCCTTTGCTCTACTAAACAATACCACGTAGCAAGGGTATCCTCAGTGTCACATCATTTATTCTGGCAAATACATTTAGATTCTGAAAAGAAAAAGGGATACAATGCGAGATGAGCAGGAGTCTAGTGCAACAGATAAATCAGTTATTACAACGCATTTTCTCTAATTATTCTCATATATGAGAAAGTTCACTTTCCACTGACTCTTTGAACTTTATTCCTCATTTTGTGTTTTACCTTAGGATCTCAAAGGAGATTAGAAAAGTTAGCTAATTAGAAAGCAGCTGGATGACAAGGATACAAATAAATGATAATGATTTTTTGTTTGTTTGTTTGTTTGTTTTTGTGAAAAACATGGGGAATTTGCTCCCTAGCACTCATGATGTGCAGTATTTGCTTTTTTGTTTATCTTGTTACCTACACCAAGAGCTGTTCTGGAGCTTTGTTCAGTCTCAAAATTTTGTAATAAATCTCACAGTTTTTTTAATGTTTTCTTCAAGTCTTATTTTCTGTGGCCACATAATTGTCCAGAACCTTTTTCAAGAGAAAAAGCAAGTTTATTACATTTTCCAGTTGTGGAGAACAATAAAAAGCTAAAATAAAAGAACCGTAGTTTAATTACTTCCATGCTTTTTAATTCATATTTTAAAGGGTCTGACTGATGATTTTTGGGTGCACAGCCTGGTAGTATGGATGTTAGTTTATGTTTGATCATATCTGCCATGAACATGGTTTTAACAGCTATTTCTACCCATGTTACAACATTTACCATAATCCAGTTTAAAAAGTACCACTCAGGAAGCAGACATAACGTTATGCAATTTAGGTGGCCAAATGAAGTGCAATATAAAAACAAATTAACAATTCACACGCCAAAAGCTGTTGGCATAGATCACTGAAAGGACAGATTTGCAAAAGGGGGAATTAGTTCCTAAGGGAATGACAATCCTGCAACAAGTTCTTCAATAAGCTGTGGAGACTTCTGAAGCGAGTCTCTGACAGCTTCAGCTGATCAAGAAATACTGAGCACCAATGACTTCTATTAAGTTTAGTGGAACTGAGTACTCAAAAACCTTCTTCTACTAGATTGTGAGCATATAAAATTAGCCATGACAAAAGTGATCTCAAACCTTCTGGCAAAGCCTTACCTTCATCTTCAAAAAGGTGGGATCTCCTTCCCGACAGACTGTGCTGTTTAGATACATGTCGATCATTTTAAGAGTGGAAGAACAAAAGCAAAATACCACAGACTCCTTTCTCCTTTACCTGCAGAGAGGTGTATGGACTCTCAGGCCAGCAAAACGGAGCCCAGCTGTCACAGAAAAAAAACCAATCTGTGACCTGGTTTCTTCGTTTATAAAGGGAAGATGGTAACTATTGATTTCACAGGATTGCCAGCATATTCCTAAAGCACTTCTGAG
The DNA here is from genome assembly GCF_003343005.1 of Rhea americana. Classification (NCBI taxonomy): domain Eukaryota; kingdom Metazoa; phylum Chordata; class Aves; order Rheiformes; family Rheidae; genus Rhea; species Rhea americana. The sequence continues at coordinate 468,983 of NW_028185350.1, read as the reverse complement.
GTCTTCTCACAATGCACATTATATACCCAGGACTGCAGACCCATTCCAGCCATCTCCTCTCTTGAGCTCCTTCCAGAAGGGGCTCCAATAAGGTGGAAAYGAGGCTTTTACTAACAAAACTTCCCGCCTTTTTTTACATCAGTTCAGTTGATATTGCCCTGAACTGTTTTTGCGCATCTCCTGTAAAACTGCTGCTTCATTTCTCAGTCTGAATCTCTGGTATAACCAGAGTCAGGAGTTGCTGCCAGATTTTTAGCAAAACCAGTTTGAGGAAGGCTCTTCTTACATTTATTCCATTGATACTTAAGGGTCCTTTCAGGCACAAGCAGTTTTTAAAGAGGACATATCCAGAATAGGTCCAGGGGAGGTRAATAGGAGCTCTGAGAAAAGACTAGAGGCATCACATGTGGCTTCTGAGGCCCAAAYGACACGTATAACATACCTGCTTCTTCTGCTTCCATTTCTAGGCTGCATTGAAGATGCATATGATGAAGAATCATGTCAGCAAAGCCAAAAACTTCCATTTGAATTTACAGGCTTGCTAAATCAAGTTAGATTTGAAATCAAGTGAAGTTGACAACATCTCTTGAAAGYGCCAAGTAGCAGGATCCGCAGTGCAGCTGGCTCTGCCCAAGCTGCAGAACACCATGGGGCTCTTGCGCTTTCTGAGGTGAAAATTACCCTCCTCGCCCGGTGCACGATCGATGGAAGTGCTGTAGGGGACTGCGGCTACCAGCCGAGAACCACTCAAGAGCGCTATTTACTGACAGAAAGGGGACATTTTTCTGCCTCTAACTTGCAACTAAGGAGGCATGCAGGGCTGCCTGAAGAGCCTTGCCTGCAGAAAAGGCAGCACGAGGAGAGGGAGTCTGAAATGAGCTGTTAAGCTCATGGTGTACAGGATGAATGATTTTACCTGCCAGCAGGYAAACCTACTTCCTGTTAAAAGCAAGTGAGGAAGGAACAGCTAATACAAAAGATGGACCTTACGCTCATCTCGCATGACTATTACACCTTTACAGGACCAATGCAAAGGTATTCTTGTTCAAATGACRAGGGATCAAGACTGGTAGCTCAGTGGGGACAGTTGCTGGAGAGCTCTGGCTGGCTGAGGGTAGTTCTCAGCAAAGAAGAGCAGGTCAGCGTTGTAATCTTTTTTTTCCCCATGCCAGCACTGACTACTTGGTAATGCTTTTCAACAGATTCCTTGAAAATGCCCTTGAAGAAGAAGACGCATCATGTGATGGAGTTACAGACCAAGCTAGATTTCTGAGGCTGTCCAGCAGCTGCAGCCAAATCTCAGTCTTGAAAGTACTGCATTTCTGAGTGCACATATGAAACAGCAGGAGGATACTTTTTCAGAACCAGCACAGGTAGCCATGAACTATAGTAGCTCCTTAGTGATGCAACAGTATTGGGCAAGGAATAAAGACCAGAAAAACTCCTCTCTGCTAACTTTTTAACAGTAAAAAGGTAAAAAGAGCACAAGAAGATAGTAAACAGTTAGCAGACAGAAGCCAAGCTCTGACAAGTCAAATTATCCTTTCTACAGAACTGACTTTCATCTAGGTGTTAACTACCTGCGGTACTGAGACTGCAGCACGGCTACAGAGCGCACAGAAGTCTCAGAAGAACAGAAAGGTTGAACCCTTTGAATTGCTGTACTACCACTGTGCGAGAGGAGCACAGGAAGACTCTGCAGCACAATCTAAGAATTTTCGATTCATTACAGTAGAAATAAATCTTTCACCACTTTGAAAGAAAATAAAGTCCAGTTTCCCATCTACATATTCTATTACGTGCTTTCTCATTTTACCCCCCCAACACACACACACACACACACACATATATCCTTTCGTCTCCATTTTTAGAATAACATTTGGTGATCACATATATTGAAGAGTAACAGACAAAAGTAAAGAGCAGGCAGGCACTGGGAGGCTTCCCACAGCCTTGTGGTCTGATTCATGCTCGTGTCCTCAGACCTGGAAATCCTAGATGTCATTCTCCTTTCTGATCTTTTCATAGAGGAAGAGAAGCAATAAGATAGGGAGGAAACTAATCTTGTAACAGTGTCAAAATTGATTTTACTTAAGCTCAGTACAAGCCTAGACTTCCGGTGTACTGTCCTTATGTTTTCCTTCCTAGACCCATGTCATCGAGATTACTTTGACGAGAGAAAAATGACTATTTCAGATATGTAGAAGCTGAATTGTGGTGAAGAATTTAAGATGGAGCAAATGGTGCAAATTCCTACTCATTCCCAATCATGCTACAACAACCAAGATGGTCATGATCCATATATACATAAGTATCACTTTTGATTGATCTTGTAATATTTTGTATTTTTCACAAAGATCCAGCTCCTGGAATCATGAGATTACATACTAATCTTGGCTATTAGTTGGAAGAACAAGTTAGTTTCTTGCCTCTGAAATACATAGAAAAGTTTGAAAAACTGAATTTCAAAGGCCATACAGCAAATATGAAAAAGAAATTAAGACAATGTCTTTGTTTGAGGGATCTGATTTATGACTTTTGTACACTTCGAATGGTCCACAGTCAGATGAAAAGAATTTGGAGATTTTCACCTCCTTTAAAAATCTGGGATATAAACTAGTTTAAAGGGTTAAAACTTCAGTGTTCTAGGTCTGCAGAAGCTTTTAAGCTAAAACATACAGCACTTTCCAAAATYTTCCTGTCTAACATACTCTGGGTGACCCTGCTTGAGCAGGGGGGTTGGTCTAGATGATCTCCAGAGGTCCCTTCCAACCTCAATCATTCTGTGATTCTATGTAAATTCATTCCTAGGTGCACAAACCCAGGGTGCATAAACCCTTTTCTTCCTATTTCTGTGCACACTGAATGTAAACATTCAGTCGAATATCTAGAAACACCTGAACGTGGCCAGTATTAATGTTTTATAATTATATTGACAGGTTTAAGATAAAGATAACATAGTATTGACAATCTCACCAAGTCATACTGGAAATCATGTGGCCAAACATCAATTCATTAACAAGCAAGGCACCATAAAATGTAAGATTTATAACAGTCTCATAAAAACAAGCCAAGCAATAATAGCATTAGGAAGTAATAGTTCAGACTGCTTCACCATGAAATTTCATAGGACTAGTAAGAACAAAAAGCTTAAGTTGAAAAAAATGTCCGTGCTGCTTCTCTGTAAGAATACCTTTGCTTCCTCACCCTGTACCTCACCAAAAATACAATATAGGATCTAAGGGAGGCATATGAATGATTAAAAAGAAACAAATACAACTTTCCCTCCTCAAAAGAACCAAAAAATTATGCTAGGGCTAGTCACAGAATCATAGAAGTCATGAAGAAAGAGGAAACTACAGCCAGCCAAAGGGCATAGAGTGCTTGAATCACCTCAGCTGTTTTCTAATTGTAAGAAGAAAGTTTTAAAATCTTTCCCTTCTTGGGAGTAGTGGCAAAAATGATGGTATGCACCCATGGGCTGAGAATTGCTATCCCACCTCACAGACGAAAAGCTTCAAATTTTGTGGGGAAGGGAAGCAATTTAAAATTAAAATTCCCTGAGGTTGTCTCAGGTATCCTTGTCCCTTGAAAAACAGGGAGATGATTGCTATGCAGTGCCATGTCTAGGCATTTAGAATATACTAATGACCTCCCAGCCCATGTAATTTACTCTCYGATAAGTGAATTTTCACAAATCTCCTGTTCACAGTCATACTGTATGGGAGAAAGAGGGGTCAACTTCATTTTAAGGATCGAATCAGTAAAAATGACCAGAACTTGTTGTATCTACCAATGCAAATGTGAAGTCAGGGAGCAAGTATGGGACTGTTTACAATGTGAACTACTGGAAAGGACTGATACATCGGATATGGGCAAAATTCTTGTTTCTCCTGTTTCTCAGTTAAGTCCCAGACACTTTGGGCTATGTCCTGCAAGTAGTTTTGTACAATCAGAGCGTATCAATAGATCAAAGCCAACATTATATATAATCTTGAAGTTTTGCTTTGGACGAGATTGAGCCTGTTTCCCCGGACTGACTATACCTGACATACATTTAGTTCAGGAATGTCTGTGAGACCAGGCATTGCTTTGGACCATTATAACCCTGTTGGGGGTTGTGGTGTGCTCCTGGAGCAGAGCTTTTGGTTTAGTGCCTCCASAAGGAACCTAGCTAATGTGCTCTGTGAGCCACTCCAAAGCATGGAAAGCAGACATGATTAGGGGACTCACTTCAAAACTGTACTACTGCTCTGAATCAAAACACTAATTCAGGTAAAGCCTTTTTCAGATAAAAAGCAATCATTGATACACGGTCTCAGCCAAGTGGGATTCTGATAGAACACCTGCAGCTATTACAATAAACACCAGCTCTATACCTTCTAGCATGTGACTATCTTTAATTTACATAAGTCTATAGCAAATCTTTCCCCAAACACAGAAAAGCCTCAGATTACATACCATGGAAGGATGGATGGCTCATGGCAAGCTTATGTCTGAACAAATCATATCATGCTCCTGAACACAACATATGGCTTCCTTGAACAAGGGGAAGAAATATAATTATTTTTAAAAGCATTTGCTTATGTCCCCACACTGTGCATACGATATAAGAACTCGTAAAAATATTACAGTCTAGGCTGTGGTTGATAGCTATCACATTTAGGTATCTTTATTAGTGTGGATGGAACACACTAAGCTGACAAAAAAGCAGTCATTACCTATTRTAAGGATGATGAGAGGTGGAGGTAGCGCAGAACTGTGATTCTTCCATAGCATCCATGGGTCAAGGAGCTTTCTCTGTGTCCATAGCAATCTAATCAGAACTTTTCCTGGGTTTCCAATGCAGCATGCCCCCTTGAATCCTATCCAAGTCCCTACCTTTAGTCCTTGAATATGGTGAATAATTGTCCCATGACCATATGAGATTCTGAAAAAAATCACCAAAGCCCCAACACAATCTTGTGATCCACATATCAAAGATGTTGGGTTCATAAAGAAGCCGTTATGATCTGGACTGAGTACCCTCTGTCTTTGCTTCCTCAGCAATCTGTTTGATGGTTTTTGGACAAATGTGCATATTCATGTTGCATGACAGTCWTTACTGGGGGACCACAAGCTGAAATCCTTCCTTGCCAAAAACCCTGCCAGCCTAAAAAAAAATTGCAATACAATACTTGACCCTAAGAGCATCCAACACCAGACAGACAGCATAACCTAGGTTATTCAAGCTACCTTAGCGATCCTTCAGGATTTTGCACAGTTTGGCATTCTCACACTAGCAGCAGTTCTCAGACTACTGAAGGGCAATAGTCCGGTTTAACATTGGCCTTGCTTAACTGTCTGTACTTATCAGACATCCCTCACATAGATGAAATGAGATGAGACCTTAGGTAACAGCCTTTCAGGATGGCTCCTTTCCACTCACCCATGTTTTCCACCTACAGATCTGCCCTCAGTGAAGATCTTTTCAGTATTTCTCCTGTCCAGCCAAATTACACACCCTGAGTTCATTCTTCTATCTCTTCTATCCTTCCACATCACTCCCGGTCTACAGTGAAGGGAGGAAGAGAAGCCGAGGAATTAGAATACATTCTTGTCTTGTGTAGATTTGAAAATGAAAGGGAAGAGGGGCTGTTCTGCTACTCTGACTATGCAATTTTTTTGAATCCCTTCATAAACCTCATCTGTTTTTTCCACAACTAATTTAAGAGCCTCTTTTCTGCCTATAAGAAACTCTTTCCTCCCGTAATCCATTATTTCTATTGTAACCTAGTATTCTGTACAACATGCTCCCCCAATTTGAACTCCATTTCTTTGTTAATGCTGCCCTGTTGTACATCAAAACAAGCTTCCCTTTTCTTTTGGTCAGACATCCATGGCTATTTTTTTTCCCCTAAGAAACCCCCCAGCATGTTTCTTTCATGCATCTTTCAACTGCTGATTAACATATAACTACTCCCACTCTTGTATATCAGCCTACCTATTCCTTACTTGTTATAAATCAGGATGAGACTATAAATTCTTCCAAGTAGGCATCTGCCTAACCTGTGACCTGAAAAATGCAGGTTGGGTCAGACTGATTTTTTCAGGTGAGGGGGAGTTAGGCAGAAACACAGAAAAGACTCATAAGAAAAGGGGGGAAAGGCAAAACAGAATGGTGAAATGAAGGAAAGAAAGGAGAAATGAAGAGAGAAGGATTGCTGAAGACTAAGAAGAGAGAGMGAGCTAATATGTTTGCTGAAAATGCAACATTAGCAAGCACAGTATGATTTGACAAGTGTGAACAAGCCCACACCAATGTTAAAAAGCACTACATCTGGCAATGTGTCAATTTTTAAGGCAGCACTTTCCTTCTCCTTCCCATAATGGGATTCTGCATCCTTGATATTCCCTCAGATCCACTTCTGAACTGCTTAGGTCTACAAGAATACATTTGTAGAGACAGACAGGACAGAGAACAGATATAAATCTGTAGTAATTAAAGTTACTATCATTCTCTTTCTCCCCGTGTTACCTCTTACAGAAGAAAAGACCAGCAAAATACAACAAAATGCTGATATGCACCCAAACACAGGGAATCATTTAAAACAGAAATGTTGGGGTTAACCATATGGCATTTAACCTACTTATCCCTTGTGTATATTACTTTTACACTAGCAAATATATAGCAATGAGATCACTTATATATATTGCAACAGTTTGGGGGCACTAAATTCAGCAGCTGCAGAATCTTAACTAGAGCAGGAATACACATGTGGAAGGAATTTTTAAAATTTCCTTTAACAACTTTCTTTGGGGACCCGTGTTGCTATTTTTTTAAGGAAAGCTAGGCTGTCCCTCTGTTACTATATGATAAACTCTGTATGCAGATACGCATACAGATTTGCTTGTAAGACTTCTCAGTATCTTATTAGTATGCACAGACACGCGTCATACACACTTGCTATTTTTACGGACGTATAATCCCTAGTTTTGCTACATGTTAATAGTTTTTAGTAGTTTATCCCCTGGGTTCTTTTTATTTAGTGTTTAAACATTCTTCTGTATTTTAACCATGCTCAGTCACAGCATTTTGTTCTTTTCTCCCCTATGTGCCCACGGGTGAGTATTGTCATTCCAGCTGAGGACAGCAGATCTTGCCCCGATACCTCAGCAGTAACTAGAGACCTCTGTTTTTAATAACACGAATTACCAAATCTCTCAGGACCTCTGATTTTGGAGGCATTAYGGATGCAAAATATGAATCGTCAACAGTTCTTTCTGCATGACTTGCACTCAATACTGTACACTGTCAAATTAAAATAACCTAAATCAGGGCAATGCAAACTTCCTATTACTTATCAGGCTTTTGCTCCCGTGCAGCTAATATGAGCAGACTGCTGTTTATTCTAATATATTAAAAGATTTGGAAACTATCAGTCATTTGGAGGAGAGAGATAAAAAAGGAAATTCCCAAGATCTTGAACGTAGGTATGAATTCAGCCCCAGATTAACAGGTGCAACAAGTGATGTTTTTGGCAGATTTATTCCTGCTTTTAATGGGACTGAGCTGACCTATRCCTTGGAAAATCATGGTGCTAATAAAACAGATATATCCTTTAGATAAATAAAAGCAGAGTTTCTTTATAGTCTGCACTCTGTACTCCGTGCTGCTGAGGAGCTCTTCCAAATACTTTTGTTTTTGACAATAAACCGGTGCCCATGGCAACAGCATCTGATGTCAGAGGAACAGGCAGCGTGAGGTCATAAATCCTTCGGGGAAGGACAAAACCCCAAAGGAAGCGCCGAGGCTCACGTATCGGCGATCTGCGGCTAATACCGGCTTCTTTGTTCTCTAAGACTTAGTTTCACTCTCTTCCTCTTTCTTTTCTAAATGTAAAAAAAATAATAATTAAAAAAAAACCCAGTGGAAAGATTTGTCCCAGGAATTTCCTGTTGGCTGCTGTCCAGAAAGCAGAGAATGTCAGCAGTAATGCGAACAATGCAAGTTCCTCCTAGGCCTGCTTTAAGCAAGCTTCCAAGTTTCCCTAGAGCTTGGCTGAAATACGACAGGGCTTTGGAGGGAGACGTTACCGGGCTTCATACCCGGAGATCTGTGTAGCAACATTTTGGTTTCTCTCCCGTTCCTTCCCCTTCTCTCGGCTCYGAGTTACAGGAATCCAATAGTTCCTGTTGTCGAAATAAACATCCGACCACCTCACAGCRAAGAACTCCTTAAACAACTTGCTTTGCAAGGAAAAAATACAAGCCTGCATCAGCTACGCTATGTTACGAACTGCAGGTCAGATGGCCTCACTGGACAAGGGTTATGTCACCGGTCGGTTCCTGGCATGTTAATTCTCTTTATCCAGGAAATAAACTTTTTTATATCTTTAAATGCTTCCCTACAATTTGCCTGGTAGATTTGGCAGATAAAATATCCATATTCTTTGAAAAAATAGAAGAACTAGTGCAAAAGAAGGGTAAATCAGTAACATGGGGCTGAGAGCACATACAAGTTCTGTGGGAAGTCAGTTTGATGTAGATACCTGGCCCTGAGATTTCTAACCTAGCTTTAGAGATATAAGCACTACAGCCACATTATATCAGCATTGCACCCATCTGTACTATTCAAGTCCTGCTGTACTTCGTATAAATGTCAACTTTAAACTTTAGGCCGCGTGGTCCAGTGGGCTAACTGGGAGGCCGGGAAACGACGTCCCCCTGAGAGCCCCAGCCAGGACGACGTAACCGCGGCAGATGCTCCCTGCCACAACGTGCCTTTGAGAAGACGTAAGGTAGCAAGCACGCAGACACATGCACATATGTACATATATGTGCGCATGCATACATACACCTTTTTTTTCCTTTCCTCTCTATTCCTTGGCAGAACCCAACCATTTGTCTCTGGTAACTATTGCCTTTTGCTCGTGGCACCCTAAGAGCCTATCGAACAGTGATAAAAACGAAATGTGTATAGCTAACTACGGACCACGTACAGATGTTATAAAATCCTCCTAAGACCTGAGGTCCACCCTGTCAAGAGAACCAGGCATCTATGAAGCAGTTCATAGTTTAAATAAGGGATGAATTAGCAAGCTCATCGGGAGCCTGCCAAGGAGAAATACTAGTCGCAGAGAGACTTCATCAGACCTTCAGGTTATCTGAATGCATATTTAAGACTTTCTTTTTTAATTTCCTTTATATGTTAATATATATTTAAAAGCATATGTGTATTTTTCACAGTTTTCATCCAAGGATCTCAAATGTTTTCAAATGGATTTCCAGTTTAGACTTTGCTCTTGTGTGAGAAAATACAGTTTACCAATGAGAGAGAGAGTCAAGCTCTGGAGGACAGCGTGGCAGCCAACATAGACAAATAATACTTTACTGTCAAGTCCAAAATTTATGAGTAAGGTACTCAAAAAGATATTTGCTTAGAACAGAGACTACTTTTAAATTCTTTACTTTTAAAACTCTTTTAAATTACTTCTTTGAGCCTAAACAGTACACTGAGTTTCCAGTTCAAGTATTTCCCCAGTTGAGAAAACTAGAAGCTTACTCTTTATGTAATAAAATAGATCTCACATCTTCACACTTTAGGAGCTTGGATTTTTAGAAGATACAACAACTATCCTGAGACTCAATAAAATCACAAGAGTTGGCAGCACTGTGCTTAGGACAGGAAGCAATGAATGGTAATGCTTTCATTCAAAACTCCAGGGAGAATTTAGGTAGAACACAATTACTGAAGTATGAATTCATACGGGGCTGTGCTTAAATATGCTCCCTCTGCAAAGAAAAAGTCCCTTATGATAGGAAGAAGCAGAAGTTATCAGGTGGGTAAAACATCATAATCAAGCAGTAACATACCCTGCACGCCAGTGTCTCCTGGAGCTGTGCTGAAGCTACAGGCCAGAACAGGTTTTGGTAGTATTTTCTACTCCAGCTTTGCCTTCTGCAGCGTTTGGCATTCTTCTGTGAAAATACTGACTCAGACAAAAGTAGCGTAGGAGGTAACAGGATCACAGCACAAACACTATAGCTTTTATACTAGTGAGGTGTAATATAGTAATAGAAGTATTTAATAAACTGCCAGTAGTGGCTAGTCCAGATACAGTCCCTCACCAACCATCTGTTAAGTAAGTGCAAGCCAAATTAACTGTAATATAGCGTTATGTCTACAGGTACAGATTACTTTTCCATAACAACCAAACATATTCAGAAGGTGAAAAATGATGCTGGTGGAGCACCTGGACACACATTTCAGAGCACTTTGTCTGGGGAGTAGAATTTCAGGCATGGCTGTTACCATCCTTTGGATGTTGGCAGAACAGGGTAATTACCAGCGATGATCTAAGCATGCTATGTGTGTATATATGTGTATATATATACATATACATGTATGTATGTATATTTACACTACATATGCGGTCATGGAAACCACTGTAAAAACTACTGTATTTTCAAAACCATGATATAAATTTAAAACCATTATATAAAATGGCTTTACACTTCACTGCTAGGGTGCACTAAGCTCTTCCCATACCATTCACAGCATAGTTACTATAGTAACTAATGCATTTCTAAAAGGAGAAAAGTGAAAGAAGCAAAAAAAAAAAAAAGATAAAAAAAAGATAAAAACCAAACAAAGGAAATGTCTTAAAAAAAAAAAAAACACAATGGGAGGAAAGCATAGTTATATGGCCATTTATTTGGAGCTACCAGCACCATCTCACCAATGATGTCGTCACTTGGACATAATTTGTCTGTTTAGCCAGACAGTTCTACAGCACATAGCATTGCAGTTCCTAGGCACACCTAAACTTCAGGAAATAAAGATTTTATTCCCTTCCATCTAACGGATCAACATGCAGAACTGCACAAAGCACCTCCTCCATCTTCTTATTACTGCAAAGACTTAAAATCTTTGAAAATTCCTGTAGCTTGCATCTTATGGAATGCTCATCTTTGGGAGGGGAGATCAGTTTCCGAAATCCATGACAACTTAAAATTTCACATTTTCAACTTTTATGTGCAAGGCTTTAGGAGAGAAGTGTGGGAGTGAGAGATCAGCAAAGTAACACAAACTGATATATAATATTAAATACTAAAGAGAAGAAAAAGCAATTAACAAAAAATAAGGCTCTCTAAAGTCATACATTAAAAAAAAATTGTATGTATGATCTTACCTGTGTGTATGTGTATATTCATAGATGGCAGAGCCTGAATTTCTGCACTCTAACACATCCAAATCTTCATGTAAAATTATTACATTAGCGTCATATTCACTTCCATTGCCATTCTACAGCAATGCAATGCAAACTAGCTGTAGGATAGTAAAACTATGTATAAAAATAGAAATTAAAGACCTTCTACTAATTCAGCATTTGACTGCTTAAGGAGGTCCCTGATAAAGTCTGCAGCTCCCCCTGCTTCTGCAGTTCTCTTTCTTCAAACTTCTTTGATTTTATCTTCTTCATAGGAAAGCTATTTTCTATTCTCTGGTGTCTTCATGAAGCTGTCAGGAAAAGCCAGTGCCCCCATCAAATTCTGGATAATTATTTAGAGGATACTTTCTGCAAATCACATTTCCCAAACACTTTTTAGAGAACATGCAAAGGAGYAAAAAACAGTTTCTGCTAAATCTCCAGGGACTGGATAGGTTTAGCCATTCAAAGGCCCTGACAACTGCTCAAAAGCCACACGTCAACCACAATAAGCTAACATATTTGGCTGAGCAGACAAGAACCCATAAAATTGCTATCACAGTTTTTTCAAGTATTTTGCAAACTTGAAAAACCACTCGAAGTTCAAAAATRAAGTTTTTGCCACTAGTTATTTTGGTTGGCTTCTATAAGTGAGAATCAATAAAGCTCAGCTACAGTGTATTTCAGGTACGAAAAAAATGCATCTTGCTTACCACTAAACTAATGGCTATATAAATAAACTTTAAACAACTAGAGAGGGAAGAAATGCTCAGAAACTCAGCTCATATCCCCTTGTTCCCTCCCCTGGTGCTTCATCTAGAATTTGTGGTGCATTTCAGAATTTCAGAGAGAAAGAAGGAAAAAAATTGAACTTCCTTATCAGCCAAACTAAATCATACAAAAAGCACCAAATAAAAAGTTCTAAGCTTTTCCCAGTGAACCCGAACTGACAGGTTCACCTGTATTTCTCATTCCTTTTGATTCTCCCTTTCCCTCAACACACAGAAAAGATACCACATACTCTTCAGACAGTCTAATATTTTTTTAATCAAAAGGAAATTAAAGAAGAGGCAATGATGTACATTCCTTCTGGGGAAAGTAGAAGCCTCATTCCTATCCTGTCTTAAAATAGCCTGATTGAACTACAATATTTGCATTACAATTCTGGGTCAGCTGCACCATGGGATTATGCGTGCAGATCAGAGGGGTATTTAGTTTTCATTTTCAGCCTTGTAGATTTTTCACATTATATCCATTCTGCTGCACATTCCTCCTGATAATATGTATCGATGCAGTTTGGAAGAACTGGAGAGATTCACTTCCCTGGATATTTGAAGTAGGAAAGAAGGCCTACGGCAGTTTTATTCACTGGAAGTGGAAACCTTTGCTGCAGTGTATCTGGTGTCAAAGCAGACAAAAGAGCCTTTGATTCTCTTCAAACATTGATTCAGATTCTGATATTCAGTAATTCTGTATTAAATCAGACTATTCTTTACTACATTACTCTAGATTTTAGCTAGAGTGTACCAAAAGAGGACTAAGCCATGCTGATGAGGTAGAGCCCTTTACCCGGTAAAGAGTCTTCCCTGTCCTCTAGAGCTGAACRAATACCTCCGACGGCTCAGCACAAGTATCCAATCAATCTCCCTTTCTTCACACATTGTATGTGCACATATTTGTAATCAGAACRATTTGCAAACTTCTTCACTGGATAAATCTTGATCAGCTGACAGCCTCTGTGGACAGTTCGTATACACAGTTCAGGCTGGGCTACTTAGTTCCACAGATCATGAGTTTCACATTTTTCTTTGGGCCGCAGYGGCTATGAGCGGTGCACAGATCTTGTAAAGGTCCATCTACATGGAGGCACATTTCACACTCATCTCCTTAGCAAYTTGGGTGTAAGAGCAGGAGTATTTATTCACATCAAAGAGGAATTTTAAGTTCTAATTAAAGCTATTTAAAAATATTTGCTGCAAGGGACTGCAGGAATATGAAATATTATCTGCTATGTACTGAAAAACTACAAAAATTAAAGATGGAAAAGACTGTCTAGCCCATAAGCCTGGTCAGTGCAGCAATTAGCATATTCTAAGAACATTATTCAGTCTTAGTCAGTGACTGTACTTCTATCATGTTTCTTAGAAATGTCCTCTGTATGCTGACTCACAGGCAAGAACAAATTTCATCATCTCATTTTACCTCACCAAATTACACTCCTTTGTATCATCTTTAATGGTTTTTCCCTAGAGTTTTTCCTTAGGGTTTTATGCTGCGTGTTCTGGGTTTTATTTTGCAATCTCACAGCGTTTGTGACCTTCTGAAACATTTCTGGTTTATATTTCTCTTCCAAACTGTACTTAAAAAACTCTTTTGTTTTGCCTTCATAAATCAAACCTCCAGATATTTCATCCTTTATGCTTGTTTTGATACRCGTTTCCCCTGCTTCATACAACTTTCTTACACTGGAATTTGTACACTGACTGCAATGCACACATTTCAGGGAGGAAGCACTGGGCAGGATTAGACCAATGTAAATGAAAAAGAATACTAGCTTTTCCAGAAGAAGTCAGTATCCCTGCCCCTGTTCCACTGAAAAAGATACTTTCACTTCACCGGATAGTTTATCTTTAACATACAGCTATAACTTCAAAGTGAATCTTCTGGGGTGCCCATCTTCCTGTTCTGAGATACAGAAACAGTAGGATTTATTTTGATAGCAATTTTTTTCCCCAATATTTAGCATAAGGGAAGCCTAGAAATGCCCAAGCAGTTAATGAACTGTAATTACTTACAGGATTAATAATACATGTGTACATCCCAGTATTTTGTTATTTCATTATCTACTGATACGTGGATAGGTAGGAACCTCRCTCATTGATTTCTATAGTGTGGTGTGTGCCATGCAAACACAGAGCAGAAAAAGTACCATTGCCCCAGTTTCGTGTCTTTACAAGACATTCAGTTTTCTGTAGCATGAAATTTTGAGTAAGAAGCTATCATGACATCAACATGACATGCACTAAACTGTTGAAAAGCTGGCTAATAGCCCTTAAAATCTAACATTCTGGAAAAAAGCTCCAATTCTTCATCATTTAATATAAGTTTATACGCTACAGAGAACAATATGATCTTAGTACAATTAGCTTTTATATGCTATTGAAATCCAAATATTAAAAATCAGCCAAACTTTGCTAATTTTACTTAGCTGACACTTCTCTCTTCCACCCAAGCTCCAGTGTTCTCTCCTCCTCCCTCTGCTTCACAAGAGTCTGTTCTGAGTGGCTTTTGGATGTGTAATATACATTATACAAGAACAGAAAAAAGATTTTTAAAATTTTTTAAAGCTGCCTATATGTATGCACAAAACAGCTCTCTCTCCTACTTCCCCTTTCCCTTTCCCTCTGCCTCTCTCACTCTCACACACGCAGCTGCTGTGCTGAGACCTGAGATGGAAAAGCCAYGGTTACCTCCTCAGCAGATAACAGTAACAGCATTTCATGTATATTAATGAAGATTCATTAAATATCTTTCAYTGTGACTGAGCAAAACAGTGCTTGAAATCCGTAAGTTATTGAGAGAGAGAGAGCAATATTACAGAAATAAACACAACAACAGTCTGAACAAGCCAAGGGCAACACACAGATTTTTCACTTCCTTCACGCCAGCATCTGTAATGGAGAGGGCATATCAAAAATCTCATCAGGTTCTATATGCTGGCTATGAATAAGAAATGTCTGAGTACTTTTTTGTAGTTTAATTTCATTCAATGTTATTGTTGCTAATATCCATTTAGAAGCATGAAATTAAAAAAAAAATTTTTTGTTACCACTATCATATTTTTCTGTTTGGCAGATTGATTATTTAGGCTTCGTTTCTAATGGGATTTGGAAAGAATACAGTGTGCAATTTGTTTATGAACTAGCCTTTTCCTTGGTGTCACAGTTTAGCATTGCGCAAGATGGTTTGGTACTTAACTCACTCCCTCTGCTGGCTCTCAGGCTTCAGAGCAAAGATACTATTTAGTTTAGGTCCTACAAAAGCAAAATATGTTTACTACTATTTTCATATAAAAACAATGGTAGCATTTAAAGGAAATTCTTGACACACTGGAACAGTTCTAGGTAAAGTGTGTTTACGCATTCTGCAAGTTCTTGAAACATCTTAGTCTTCCTRGGCCTTCCAAATCACTCTCCAGATGTCCTGTATCTATCGACCAGCCGCACAGACAGCCACAGTCCATGAGCCTGCCACTGTCAACAGTTTAAACTGTGCATTGCCAGGCTCAAATTTAATATCACAGTRGGCATCTTACACCAACAAACTTTTACAAAGAAAAGAATACATTTGACAGGGCAATAACCAAGACTTGGAAGATCCTTTGGACAAAATCAKCGAAGGATACCGTTTTAAAAGAGATACATGTGAAAGGTGGATGATGAGCAAGCCAACAGAATGTATAAGACAGCCAGTTAATCCCATGAGACATGCAGTTACGCAGGCCTACAAAAAAAATGTTGCCATCAGCAAACACAATTCCTGGTGATACTAGAACCCCATTAGTTCATCATTCCTGGCTCTTTTTCTCTAGTAACTGTGGAATTAGTGCATATAAAAGGAAGGATACCCTCAGCAATGTTGTGGCATTATGCAAGAACTTCAATCTCACTATTTGTATCTAAAACACAAAGGTCTGTTTCGACCTTACAGCTAGCCCTTCTGCTCTTCCATCATCACAGTTGACACAGCTGACAAGTTTATCTGTCTTAGCAGTAGTCTCCTTAGCTCAGCAATGATTGCTGACAAGTATCTGTCTGCTTTCAAAGTAAGCTGAAGATTGGGTTTTCTGCAAAATCATGTCTAGAGTGATCAAAGGATCTTGTATTCACCCAGACAAGCCTCTTTTGGAACAGTCCGTTTCTATTTCTGCTATCCTTCATGACCCTCTGCAGCACTGCCATCTCCAACAGCRAGACCAATTCCTCCAGAGGTGCCTGCACTGGGGTCTGGGAAATCTGCTGATATGACTAGGCAAGAAGCACTGACCTTTCATCTCACAGCGGCTCCCTTTGCGTTGAAACCTTCCTAATACGCACCTTGAAGACACTAACAGCCATCCTCGGAGTTTGCCAGGTCAGTATCAGTAATTCCCCATAAAAATGACTTTAGATCAAGACATCTGAACACAAGTTTGTTATCAAGTTCTCTCAGTTTCTGTGGCAAAATGTACAAACAACCTGCTGGCTAAAAGAAGGAAGAAAAAGCTCAAAAAGAAGCAATTAACACCTTCTAGTCACTTAAAATTCACAGCTGTTCCTCCAAGGTGGTCTGTTTCCAAATGACAGTATGTAGAGATGGTGAAAGTAAAAGTTGTTATGTCGCATTGAAAAAATGGTCACCACCGGCTACTACAATCAATAACAACAGTAAAGCCTCAAGCAGCTGTAAACCCGAGTGCCGTAACAAGATGTCTAGAGACAGAGGTTAGGATAATGAAAGACAGACCTAACGTACTCAGTTCGGAGCAAAGCAAAATCCAGGCCTGACTCACACACATTTCTGAGGATGACATGAAGCATTACTGAAAGATAATGAAAAATTATTGTAAGGATTCTGGTAAGATTAATTTTTTTCTTCAGCTCCTTAACAGGTACTGCCAGAGCCACCTTTCCTCAGGATTTCTGAGGTTTTCTGGGAAAGTCTAGAAAATGCTTTGGTCTTGAAGCAAGCAATCATAATTTGACTGCAGGTCTGCTAATGATTTTGAAAGACATCCATTTTTAGTGAGCTCTGGAAAGTATATRGAATTATTTTGAAAATGGTCCTTATTGTTGATCCCTGATTGAGTGGCTTTATAAGAAAGACATGCATTCAATAAGAATCTGGTTTAGGAATATTATTAATATTCTTAATATTAGTATCACCTGGCAGGTCAGTGTCTTTAATTGACCACAATGGCTGCTCCTACAAGGCGACCTTCTGCTCTTCTAGCTGTTAAGTGGAAGTAACACAACCTCTGCAAAAGTGCACAATGCAGCTGAGAAAGTCATTAGAGAGCTAGAACTGCCGCTACCAAGATCTGAGGCGCTTTTCCTGTAAAACACTAAGCTCCCATGTGGTAAAAAACTACTGAATTGCCCTCCCAGACAAACAAAATGCCATGTGGGACTCTATCAGYATGCACATAGGTAGAAAGAATTTATCATTTCTACTGGCATAAAAGCTGAGAACGTCTTGCTCAGCATTTGCCTTGGCTTCATAGGATCTGTACAGAATAATGTAAAAAAATGGGCACAAGCCAATTTTGTAATCTGAGCAATTTAGAAACAGCTCTTTCTAGATTGCAGCCTTCTTTATCTCACTGAATCGGCCTTCAGATTCCAGCTTGGAGTGAGAGCAACTAACCAGACAGATACACACAAATGAGCAAGAACGATGCAGAAGAATAAGCTTTCCATGCCTTCTCCCGCTCTCCCTACAGTAGATGGACAAAGCTGGAGCAGAACAAATTATGCACTACCACCACAAGTGCAGGACTTTGCCTAAAGGTATAACTCAGATTAAAATCACGAAATCATAGCCTTGAGAGCCTCAATAGTCACCTAGTTCACTTCCCTGCTCTGTTCAAATTCTTCTAAAATGCTCTGACTCTCCTAACAAATCTGTTTCAGTRCTTCATTACGCTTATCAGTAGAAAGGGTTTCCTAAAATCTTGTCTGCAGCTTCCTTGCCCAGTTGATGGCTGTTGTTCTATCTACCATGAATTGGAGAAAAAATGATTCCCTTCCTCTATACATCAACCTTTTACTTATTTGAAGGYTAACATCATGTCCCCTTTAGAACCTGGATAAAGATTTTTTTGCTTTGTTTCAGAAAAAGGACCATATCAAATCTTCTCTCATTTTTTTAAAAGAAAGCTATTGATACAAATCTCCACTAATAATCTGAACATTAAGATGTCTTCTGCTTGTCTAACCCTGGAACAAATTYCAGCAGTCTGAGACCATGAAGATCTTCTCTACAAATTTTGTTAGTCAGGTTGAATCCCACGCAGGACGCAGGAGGCTGCAAAGGGAAAYGGAAAGGAATTGACATGTCTCAGGCTTGAGTGACAAATTCACTATCATAGCTYGCTGACAGAGCAATTTGATTTCAGAGGAGCTGAAGCTGTTTATGAGGCTGCAACTTTGATCTCCTACTGTTTGAGCTGTTCCCTTAGTCGCCTGCCAAGGCATAAGGTAGTTGGAAACTTTATGGAGTCTGGGATACAAGACTTCACATTCTTCAGAGTTCTGCAGTTTGCTATAAATAAACGGAACATGTATGAACTGACATATCCCTCTTCTGTGCGATGGAACAGGTTATACGACACGGTTCTTGTGAAGATCCAGAAGGCTGGTCGCAGCTCTGTGTTCCTGTGTAGTGTAAAGTCCACAGATAAGATAAAAAGTGGACAGTTAAGAAGTAACTCCTTAGTTTCAAATCCTACTAATTCGATCATTCATTGCAGGCTGCAGCTTCAGTCTAGAACAACTCACTCAAATGAGAAAGAAACTTCAGTTAATAATTCTGCTTTTGCAATATTGCATTCTTGCTGAAATCAAAGTTAGAGGTGCCGAATGTATGATCTTTTTTCTAATATAGGGAAGAAACATAACTGAAACACTCCCTAATACTGTAAGCCCCACAAATCAGAAATGAGAAACAGGGCTGCAGTGATTAAGGGTATGTATAGCCCATAATTTCAGTTGAAAATACACACAAATTTGTAGGAGCAAATCACARAGAGCATTAAAAAAAGTGAGAATGGTGCAACACATATCCATATTTTCAGACCAGTCACTCTGTCCTGCAGAGTATTTCAGTGGTTTGAATTGAACCTCTTGATCTGAATTCTTCTAAACTTTGGAATTATTTGAAATAGATACCTAATCTTTTCAGACTGGCATAAGAATAGTAAAAAGTTAATGGTTAAAGGTCTGAGGGTTTAACTAAATAGTGGTGAGAACACTGGTATTCCCAGCCAAAAAGAAAATTTTCGGCATGGATTACTTCCTGCAGCCTGCTCAAAATAAAATAAAAATAACAGTAATCTTCATGAATAAAAACACCTTRTTTCTCTGCAGTGATCCTTGAACAGCAGAGAATTTGAGTGCAATGGAAGGGAAGCCAGCACTTGGCTTGTAGTGCATTAGTGCTCTATCACCTCTACTGCCAAAGTGAACCATTACTTACTAAAAGTGCTCTCTAGACAGGCCCCTTCTGGGACAGCATACCCATCACTTTCTGAAGGGTAGTTTGGAGGATTCTTCCCCTTTCGTTGGGCAGTCCCCTGGGTTTCCAAATCTCATGCATTATGGAGAGGATCTTAATGGAGCCTGGCTGCGTAAGCATTGCTTGCTGAGCCTCTCAGCTGAACACAGCCATTGCTGCTGCTCTGGGCTTTTTGCTTCTCTTTCCATCTTATGTATGCCAATTAGAATCTAATTTGACTTCTGTTCTATCTGTATGAACCCCATTAAAACCCAATTCTGCTTATTACTAACAGCTTTCTTTAAACGAAAACACCTTCCCTCTAAGGATTCTCCTAGATTCAGAGGTAAATCAATCTGCAATTAGTTGACATGCTGCCAGCCCATGCCACTTGGACTGTCCCCACTTTGCATTGAGAGATGGCCTCCAGGTCACTGTCACCTCCTTGCCATTTTGCAACCTGCCACCACGCAGCCCGTCTTTGCCTCGCCTGATCAATAACAGCAATTCTTGTTCATAAATACCCTTGAATTACTTCTCTCTATTGTAACTCAATATCAGAATATTCTCTGTAGTACTGGCCACACAGGCATTAACTCTAATAGTCAGTGGTCTCTGCAAATGTGCCAGCAGAAAAAGAAACTTGCTTATAAAATATTTGTCAGCCTCAATAGGCAATTAATATCAAATAACTTCTTAATGAAGAGTCTCCTAAATTGTAAGCTAAGAAACTAGGGATATTTTATAAAGGTTATGGAATCTCATTGTCTTTGCTACTACAGAGGACTGTGAACAGGCACATTTCTTCTCTTACAGAAAAGATAGGGGCAAAAAGGAAATAATTTTCTTTCAAAACAAGAGTAACCTTGGTTTTTCTATGACTTCTTGGAAAAGAAACAGTTTCAAGAGGGTGCAGTAAGGCTCTCTTCTTCACAGCTTTTCCTGGTGATGATTATAGCTGTTAAAAATAGAAAGCCGTTGTTTCGAAAATTACGTTGGTTTGGTTTGATAATAGACCACAAAATCGTCTACCCTCCACGAACAGAGAATACAGAGTTTCCCCTTTGCTGGTTAGCCACTGCTGTTCTCCGGTACAAGCGCACAGGAAAACTCTCTCTACAACACGGTGGCACATTTCTATAAACAACGGGAAACAGCAGGTACCTCAGATTTGGAGGAGATGCTACAGTGACAGAACTATCTTTGCAGTGAGGAGGTTTGAGTACTGCATGAACTGACAGACATGAAGATTTCTCTTCTGAGGGGGCTCTATTGGGAAAAGGCTGATTCCCAAACTCTTCCCTTGTTGAAGATGGAGGAACCAGGGGTTTCATGTAGTGATCTTAGATGGAAGCTGTTAATGCTGAAGTATTAACTGCTGACTGGTGTATTTTATTTGCAATATTCTTACCAGAAGTAAAGTGTGTGCAGAAAAGCATAAGGTGATGTTCTCTTTCTCCTCATGGGTACTCACCTAAAGATTTCTATATGGAGGAAATTTCCCTTTTAACAGTAGAAACACTTCAGGCCTTTATGTACAAATGATATCTAGCTTTTCATCACAGCTGCTCTGTTGTTACTGTCTGAAACCTCTTCATAAAGAGGGAACTGAGTCAGACTAAAATGACTACGAAGATGTACCAGAGATAGGGGAAGTAATCAAAATTTATTTTATAGTTAGAAACAATGAACTCCCTAGAGCAAGAATATGCCTGGCTGTTTTAAGAAGTATAGCTGGCCTTTGCTGAGCTATATGAATGAGTAGCACTTATACAGTAAAATAACAGCKGACAATAAATATCTTGATATTTTATAAAATATGCACATCAAAATGGTAGCACCATAAACTGCAAAATCAGATGATAAATCATATTTTTCATTCAATCCTGGCCACCTCACCTGCACCTGTTCCGTACACCAATCCTCTCTGAGGATTCATTCTATTTCAGACTTCAGGAACAGTTTGAAAAACAGTTGCTACTTCACAGATGAAATAGGAAAAAGTGCCAGAAGAGTGGTTTCCTTTCTTTCTGCTTCCTTTAGTTACACAGATCCAGAGTGAAGAGCATTGACTCTCGCTTTAATGTTAGGTTTAAAGGTCCAGTGCCTTAAAATCCTCAAGGGCTCGTCATGGATGCTGTAGACCTGCTGCCCCACTGGTGACAAGTCCAGGGAAAGACATAACTCTTGAGAAAGCAAAAACAAAGCAATTACAAAGCCACTTCCTTTCAGCCACTGCCTCTAGCTAAACAAAACTTCCTTCTCACCTAACGATGCGGAAACACAGCACTACTTCTTTATCCAACTACAAGCAACAAAACTGGGTTTTTACTGTGGCTGCAGCCTCTGGGGACCAGCAAGTTTCTTGTGAGTTCAAAAAGGCCTTACTGGGAAGTCTTAATACCCTCTGGGAAATTCTGGGCAGAAATAGGTGCTTGTGTGCTCTGTAACACGTGCATGCTGAGTTCAATGCGTCCGGGATTTGTCTTCTTTACAGCTTGCTTGCGGCAGTAGCCATTGCTCTGGTCAGGCTGCTGGACTGCTCCAAATCCAGGCAAATGGCTGAAATCCTCAGATATCATCTGAACAATAAATTTTGGGGGGCTGGGGAAACATTTCAAAGAYGACACACACAAACAGTCATGTTAACACACGGAGGTAATACTCTAGGTACTCTTTATCTTAGGCAAGGCTCAACACAGTAGTGTAACAGATTATTTCTTTCTTATTTTTCTTCACTGGTCACCACTATTTTCTTCCTACAGCTTTCAGCACTTAAAGACCTTAAGGACATATATASAATAGACATAATGCTATAATAGTATAACTCCCTGGGTGAGCGTTTTCGGACTGGAATAAGCATATCCATATGTAAACTATGTCGGGATAGCTACGGCAATACAATTACACCCCTGAGGGTAGGTAGGTCAGTAGAAGTTTCTGCATGGACAGGAAGAGAGACGGGGTCCATCTCCCAGCCTTATAAAACACAGATTAACTTGCCTTTCTCTCTAGACCAGTAGCACAGGCAGTTTTTCAGTGTTTGCTTCTTTTTAAAAAATCTTCAGGAGTGCACTGTCTTCCTGGTGTACATCTTCCCCGTCAACATATAGCCAACTAATTTCCAAGAAAATATGTAATACTGGCTTCCAGGTTCGGAACATACTTAGATGGGATCATTATGATCAAATCACTGTCTCCCATAACATCCTCCTAGATAAGCTCATCAAGTGTGGGTTAGACGAGCGGACAGTGAGGTGGGTTGTCATCAGTGGCGTGGAGTCTAGTTGGAGGCCTGTGGCTAGTGGCATCCCCCAGGGCTCAGTACTGGGTCCCATCCTGTTCAGCTTCTTCATCAACTGCCTGCATGAGGGGACAGAGTGCCTCCTCAGCAAGTTTGCTGAGGATACCAAGCTGGGAAGAGTGGCTGACACACCTGAGGGCTGTGCTGCCATTCAGAGAGACCTGGACAGGCTGGAGRGCTGGGCGRAGAGGAACCTCATGAGGTTCAACAAGGGCAAGTGCAGAGTCCTGCACCTAGGGAGAAATAACCCTAGGCACCAGGACAAGCTGGGGGCTGACCTGCTGGAGAAGGACCTGGGAGTGCTGGGGGATGACAAGTTGACTATGAGSCAGCAATGTGCCCTTGTGGCCAAGAAGGCCAATGGTCTCCTGGGGTGCATCAGGAAGAGCGTTGCCAGCAGGTGGAGGGAGGTGATCCTGCCCCTCTACTCAGCCCTGGGGAGGCCTCATCTCGAGTACTGCATCCAGTTCTGAGCTCCCCACTACAAGAGAGACATGGAGCTACTGGAGAGAGTCCAGGGTAGGGCTATGAGGATGGTCAGAGGGCTGGAGCATCTGCCCTGTGAGGAACGGCTGCGAGAACTGGGCCTCTTCAGCCTGGGGAAGAGCAGACTGAGGGGAGATCTGATCAATGTGTACAAGTCCCTGAAGGGAAGGTGTCAAGGGGCCGGGGACAAACTCTTTTCAGTCGTCCCATGTGACAGGACAGGAGGCAGTGGGCAGAAATGGAAGCACAGGAAGTTCTGCCTGAACGTGAGGGGGAATTTCTTCCCTGTGAGAGTGACAGAGCMCTGGAACAGGTWGCCCMGAGAGGTTGTGGAGTCTCCTTCTGTGGAGATCTTCAAGGCCTGCCTGGATGCAGCCCTGTCTRACATGCTCTAGGTGACCCTGCTTGAGCAGGGAGGTTGGACTAAATGATCTCCAGAGGTCCCTTCCAACCTTACTGATTCTATGATTCTATGAAATAYAAAAGTATGTGTGCAGGTATGTAAATAAAGGTCCATTTTAACTTCTCTATACATTATTCCCCAGCAGCACAGGYAGGTGAAGGTGAAACAAAGAAGTTGACAGAGGTGTCAGTGAATTTTGCAATAGCTTKGGGAGTTCTGTAGGCACAAAAGGCAAGGAGTCATGTCCAGCAGATTGCAAAAAAAATAAAATAAAAAAAAATAAAAAAGAACCAAAGGAAAATATACGCAATTGCTTCAACAACACACTCATGCTTTACCAGGTTTCAYTGACAAACCAGGACAATGAAGCTTTGTACAGAGGAAAGAAATTATATAACATAGAGCCGTATCATTTCACACACAAAGCTGCATTAAATTAATTCAGTGATTATTAAATCAGACATCAAGAGGTACTAAAAAAACAGTTAATGTTCTCCAGGACCTCTTAATGCTGTATCTTTCATATGTACACATAAATTACATACTATTGTTTCAAGCGGTTCATATCTTATCATATGTGAACATCGTAAGTCTTTTATAGCAAAGAGCCAGTGCAGATTCTTTTTTTAGCCTAAAAGCTAAGTCTTTGCTTTTGGAGTAGGACAGTTTGAATTCTATCTCCAGTTAACCACAAAGCCCCAAGTGACTATAAAATGCAGTAGTGACATCTGTACAGTTTCAGAGGCCACAGATTGTTTCCATATTCTAATTACTACATCTCATTACAATGAAGAAAAATCACTTCTTTTTTTTTAGTTACAGATGTGAAAGAAAGATCTTGTGGTTAAAGAAAAGGATTCACAGAATCCAGAGGCTTACTTTTTTCTACTTCTAACTATACTGCAGACTTCCAGAGCAATAACACCCACTTTCCTCCACTGTGTCTTAGAAGACTTAACACATCTGTGTTCATAAAGTATTTTGAGGTCCTAATTTAAATGCCTCATATTTTCACAAAATACATGAAATACCTTACAAGTAGAATTTTATTGACTATCATGGATTAGAAAGTTTGAAAAGAAGAGAAAATCAAATTTTTCTGTATAGTTGATTTTTTGTGCTACTTTTGATCACTAGGCAAAAAGGGGATATTATATAATATATGAACTTCCCCAAATGCAATCCTTGATTAAATTATGCTTATACCACCCCCCCCAAAAAAAAAACAACAAAAAACCCAACACTCTACAAGATAATGTTCCATCCACATAGTCCTGCAGACCCTTCAGTCTTTCTGTGGCATCCAAGAACTGTATCAGTCACAAACATTGTTTGAAGCAGAAAAGAAATGCTATAGGTATGATCAACCATACCTTGATGTGGTTTTCAACCTAGTCCCATATGCTACAAACACAGGTATGGGCTGAAAACAGTACTGTGACATGAACCTGCAGTTATTACTAGTGTTTGTAGGCTGCAGCATCTTCTTTGGAAACCCTGAGTTTCACGCGAATGCTTAAGCAACAGCTGGCACAATAAGGCATGCATGCTTGTGTCCAAAAATACGCGCTCTGGGTGCGGTGCGAGCAACAGGGGCAAAGGACATGTGCCTTCAGGCCGAGGTCCCAGCTGGGCAGCTCTCGCATGGTGCAGGAGCGCCCACCCCACTGAGGCAGCACTGTTTTAAAATGGTTTTCTGTATCACACGAATAGAAGTCATCAGTGGCCAGACAAAGAGTTTAATAATGCTTACCTAGAAAGAGGTTTTTAAAGACACAAAGAATAGCTGAGTATGAATAGGTGGGTATGAACCTCCAATTGAATTTCTAGAGCTTGAATACCTAACTGATCTTACAGCCATGCAAAAAGCTCTCCTGCAGTTTTGTGAAACACAGCAGATGAATTCAGAGGACACTGCGCTCCCACTCTTTTAGCCTGGAAAGTTGTCCCATAAAGCAAAGCAGTCCTGCATGCCTTCAGTAGCTCCTGCAAGCTGCCACCTGGGAGGGCAGGAATTACCTGTTCCAAAAATTCAGGCCCATCTCATCTTGGAGGGGGAGCCCCAAACTGGGACTTGCCCAAACTGAGATGCCACTTTTGACCTAAGCAGCTCTACCTAACTTGTTTTGGTCAGCAACAGATGCAAAAGCAGGACTCTGGYGTTTCAGTCCCTCTTCACCCTGTGGTTATCCTTCCTTAGGTCAAATGGAGCTTGCACTGGCATTTTACAATACACAGTTAACTGCAAAGCAGGTGACATTACGGTGGTGACACCAGATCTTTGCAACCTGAACTCTCTGGTATAAACAAAAACCAGAAACAAATCCCATGTCTCCTGAGCATTAGTAGTTCCTGAAAAGAGCAAACGCAGAATTGCTTTGCTTATGGTCAAAAATGAATACTGTGAGGAAGTGACTGGAGGGCATTTTAGATTTCATGCTGAAGAAACAAAGAACAAACTGACTCTCCATAAAGGTCAAGTGAAAAACTGTATATCTCAAAGCTTCAGAGAATTGCGAGGCTGTGCTCAGTCTTGTTAAAACAAAAAAAAAAAAAAAAAAGAGGAAAAAGACTGCATTGGCATGAAAATCTGGAACTGCAAGTAATACTGTTTACAATAATTTTCATAGAGGGAAGTTAACACATTGCCCTTTCACAAACCATTATGACAGTAATAAAATTTCTCTAGTTTGGCCTGCAGATAACCTGAAGGTTCCAGCATTTGCCAGTAGTCTGTGAATTAGTTGCTTATGTGCTGAAACAGGTATTTCTTATAAGTTATATATATTTCATCCTCTATGCTAAAAATACACAGCACAAGAAATAAGACCCATATGGAAAAATGATATTTTACATTCCTTTCACATGGGCTAAACTGTGTCCCGTGTGAACTGACTAAACAGTTTTGGAATACTTCAAAAAGTATATAAAAATATCCCCGAATCTTGATGTTTTAACCTGAACCAGCAGCTTAATCATTATGCACCCGGTGACTTTCACCCTACAATTTGCTTTGCTCATGCCATAGCTATACTCACTGCCGTCTCAGTACATCGTGGTTCACCTCCTACATGTGGGAGGAACATTAAGACCCAAGGACACCAGAGCCTCTGGAAAGGGAAGGAAGAGGGCAGCCCTGGGCAAACAGCAGCAGCACGAACAAGAACAGCAAAAATCTGCACGGTCAGAAACTCACAAGCAACAAAAGGCTTTTGCTGCTTCCTTCCCTACAGCCCCCCAGCGCTTTCCTCCCCTTGCCGCAGGTCCTGCAAATTTTGCATGTTCGCTCCAGGAAAGAGGTTACTCCCTTTCCAGAGATCACAAGCCTATTTCACCCAGGGCTGAGCAAGCTCCACAAAAAACAAGCCACTGCCCCAAAACGTTCATCTCTCTCCGTCCGGACGCAAGCTCTCCCTTCCAGCCCCCTTTCAATTCTCTAGTCACAGATCAGGGTTGTTTGGTCTTTAATCTCCTCCTCACGGTTTCACACACAAACCTTGGCTTCAATATTTGGATACACTTCCTCCTCCTTTTTTTTTTTTTTTTTTAATACTCTTTTGAAGCCAAGTTGCTGAGTGAATCGTAACGGGAGAGAATTCCAAGAGCGTTAGCTTCTCCGCTGTTCCCAGGGCAGGTCTGGGCCAAAATAAACCCCTGCTGTGCCAGCAGCAGTTACTTACAGCCAAACACCATGCATCGCAGCACTCTTCGCAGCTTCCAAGTCCGAACCATCTCCCATTTCCCCTAGCAGATGAAGCCTCCTTAGAGATTCCTCCCCCCTACTTTGTCTCCAGTTGCACCCCTGCCCATAGTCTCCTTGAGTTGCAAAATATTTGTCAGAAAATAAAGCCCAAATGCAACAAAATGCCGAGGTTAGAGCTTGTTCTGTCCCRTTTTGTTAGTGTGGAATGAGAACCGCTTGTGGAGACAAAAAGCTGAGAAGAGGGTAGACACTGTCCAGGGTTCAGAAAGTCCCTGCCCAGAATGTATCCTGCGCTGCTCCAAAGCTTTTCCATTCCCACCCTCCTTTCTACTTCTTGAGAAAGGATTTGTTCCCAGTTTCAGAAAGTAGTAGCTTACATCATGCCTTCCCCTCCCTCACTTTTCTTCACACAGAGAACTTGGATGCCTGAATCAAATTCCCGTTAAAAGATTCACAAAAYGCGTGGTCACTGCTTCACTGGTCTCTTGAAAGTCAGATCGGACCGAAATGCAGCATCTGGAAAGAGAAGTCCCCGTCACAGAAATGCCACCGCAGTCAGTTATTACACAAAAAAGGATGGAATTATTTTTACCCCCTGGAAAGAAACTTAATCTTAAAGCTCAAGTCACAATGTGAAACCTGTTTCTAAGGCTACTTGATCAAATTAGAACTGACTTAAACCTTAAAGATTTTGATATCACTTTCTCATATATTTCACAACACTAACGTGAAAAATGTTCACCAAATTAATTCTTCTTTCCAGATCAGATCAATTTGCATCAGTTGTGCCCACATCCCTTTTGCCTAAGCATTTATACCACAAATTCTGGTGACAATCAGGTTYGTGAAGAGTAAATTTCAAATTTGTATGGGCAAAAGCCTGCAGCAGAAATGCCTGAGCATTTGATGAAACAGCAAATACAAACAYTGCTGTAACAACCACAGTTTTGGTCCACAGCTCAGAATGGCATAAAAATGTCCATGATTAAGTACCAGAGCTCCAAAATTTCATGAATTTCATAAATTTGGCAAATAAAGATGTGATCACTCATTCTGCAGAGACAACACGCAAGACAACAGAATCGGGGTTCCCTAGTCATCTTCATCACAGACAGTGAGGAAGCCCCCCACTCCTGCTTGCATACGGCGCTCATGTGAAAATTCAGGAAAATACCATTATCAATCTATTCACACAGAGTATTTGTCCACTTTTTTCAGCATGTCTTCATGGTCCTCTCCAGAGACCAATAATTTCCTCCCTCCTCAAAAGACTCTGCCCAAAAAGGCCTCTGCTGGTCCAGGAAACAAAAGAGTTGAAGTGCTCCAGAYCCCCGTCCCTTTCCTTGGGAAAGAGCCTTCCTTCAGACCGCTTCAATTCTGAAATAGCATCGCTGTCAACCGCAGGCTTTTCGAACATTAAAAGCATTAGGGAGAGCATTCTCTTCAGTATGATCATAAAAACCTGATACCGTTTTCGACCGTTTGGTCATGGGCTGAAGTGTCTAAGCCTGAACGAGGAGGCAAGCTGTGAGTCCTCATTTTCTCACACACGTATACATATTTTTGTAATTGGTTCTGCTCTAATCACAGCGCCTCCTGCATGCTTTCCTCTTTTCCACATTTATTTCTTAGCCTGCCTAGCCCCAAGTATCAGCCACTGTGCAACAAATCCTCCAGTTTCCAACAGCTGTGCCAGTGGAAAGGACTTCTTCATTCAGTAAAATCTCTTAACAAATCACAGACATTAATTAGTCTTCTCCATCTGTGCTTTTTTCTCACGGTTGTGGTCCCCTCTCCCTTCCACCATGACCGTCTCTTGGTTTTTTACAACTCCCTCTTCTCTGTTTCGGTAGGAATCCGTCTTTTCATTTCCCTCTTTCATGTTCCAGCTCTTTCGCTCGCTCTCGCTCAGTGGTGCTGGAACATGCAGCACGAATATGATAGATGATCACCTGTCACAGCTTGTTTATTGTAATTCAGACAATCAATTACACCTCCCTAACGCGGCTGGTCCCGCTGCAAATTTACATGCTCGGCACAAACCCACGTGAAAATGGAATCGCATTTGCCAAATGTCTTTCCGTGGGTACAGCACGATGATTACAGGCTGGTTGTTTCAACAGTTGGGTATGTCTGACAATGTCATCACTTACCGCCTGCCACAGGTCACGTTGCTCTAAGGCATTATTTATTGGGTTATGCAGGCTCGAGCTTTTGGAGGACAAAGATGCTGCTGAAGGCACCGTGCTCAAGGCAGGCAGGCAAGGCAGAGCACACCGCACGGCAGGCACGGCTTCGGCACCCATCACCCGCCTTTGTTCCCAGCGGTGTGAATCTCTGCACCCTCGCCACCT
This sequence comes from Rhea americana, assembly GCF_003343005.1. Lineage (NCBI taxonomy): Eukaryota > Metazoa > Chordata > Aves > Rheiformes > Rheidae > Rhea > Rhea americana. Next base: position 439,288 of record NW_028185350.1, on the reverse strand, counting down.
TCCTTCTTTCATGGATGATCGCCTTCCATTAAAGGGCTGGGGAGCTCTCGCATTGACACAGAGGCCTCTGGGAGGAGGAAATGCTGTTCACGAGGTTAAAAAAAAATCCAAGATAGGTAGCTCTTTAATAAAAAACAAAGGATTGCAGGAAAASTGAGACAAGGGGTAAAGGCTTGCAAGTATCTTGCTAAAATGCTATGCAGGAGAAGGTGCCGATCGTTCTGGGAGAGCGTTAAGTGGGGTTTACGGACTAATGGACTGTCAGGGTTCACTCCTGTCTAGGTTAAAAGCAGGCAGGAGAAGATCCTGTGGAGAAGAGGACACAGGATATGGACTGAGCAATCCAGGTTCAGAAGGTTTTGATCCAAAAGAACCAGAACTCCAGAAGGAGGAGGGGGGACCTAGATTTCACATGTATGAACTGTGTTTATGAGCAGGTTTAAAAATGCATAGATTTCTGTAAAGGTAGGTTTTAGAAATCCTATGTACACGCTGCTTCAACAACATGCCCAGTTCATAGAATCAAAGAGTCGGTAAGGTTGGAAGGGACCTCTGGAGATCATYTAGTGCAACCCCCCTGCTCAAGCAGGGTCACCTAGAGCATGTTAGACAGGGTTGCAACCAGGTGGGCTTCGAGTTACACACATACACATACACTTCCCCTACATCAGCTGCAGAAGTTACCTCTCCCCTAACAGCAGAGAAAGGCTTGGAAAGGGAGACTTCTTTCCCCATTAGGATCCCAATTTCTAACATCCTCCTGTCAACAGGAGAGGACGACACAGGAACAGTCCCATGAAACCAGGGGCCGTTGCTGACACTTGGGCTTGCTCTTCTCTCACACAGAAGTCAGCTGCTTCCCTCCATTTCTACTGCAGCCAGAGCAGTTTGGGTTATGGATCGAAACAGCCTGTGCTCTAAAGCACACACAAACTAGTCATTCCCAGAAGATACAGGTAGACGGTGGAGAGTAAATTTATCATACTTCCTTTCTAAACATCAGTCTTAGTCGTGGAGATAGTTGAATTTCTTCATACAGCAGTCTTCTGTCAGATTAACTTGTGCACCTATTTTTTAAAAACCTTATTCACCATCTAAGCAGTATGCTTCAATTCCATGTTATACTTTCAATTGTTTTTCTCCTGACTTCTYAGAAAACCATTTTGTTATATAGTTTCATTACATATTTATACTTGTCTATTATATTTGACATACAGTATATTCATGCTACAGTGTCTTGATATCAAAGACGGGTCCAAAAATTTGGTTTAATTAATGGTTTAAAAATGGATTTTTTTTTCATTCCCACCTCACTAAAGAAGTTATGCATTTCTTTCCTTAGAACTCTATTTTCTGACCAGCATGACTCTGCCCTAGATTTCACTTAACCGCAACAGCAGGTACAAGTGTTTTATTGCTACAGACTATAGTGCTCACATGCAAAATGACTGCAGCACTGAAGGAGCAGGGCATCATCAAGCAGCCCAGTTGCCACCGCAGGGCACAGAAAGCACTTTCAATAGTAGTGACGCACATTGATCTGCAAGACCCTCATATGAATTCACAGGAACTACAACTATCCCCGTGAATGGTTTTACCTATTATAAATCCCACAATCCTCCATGGGATAGCATCAAAAAAATTCATATGCATTTCTACAGCATCTCTCCATAAGGCATTCACAATACCACAGCCTCTGAGTTCTTTCAAGACTTTAAACCCTAGACTTTCTTGCTGCAGATCTCTCTTTTGCCTAGAAAGACTTATCTGCCACAAAATAAAGTTAAGGACAGATGCATCCAAACCGCGTGAAGAGCCCATGTGGAGCGAGAGATCAGACACTGGGATATGTAAGAAAGGAAGGGTGTGCAAATATTCAAATACAGGTACACCTAAGCATGCATAAACACTCAAGAGCCAAGCGAAATTCATTTGATCTGTGCATGTATACTTAGGCACACATTTTGTTTGAAAACTTCAGGCTTTGGCATGCTCTGGGTGTGGTTAACTCTTCAGCATTGGCTGAGTCTGGCTGGATGTTCATACAAGAGGTCTTTCATGGGATCTAGGGATTTGTGTACTGGCTTTGTGACTAGTAAACTTTTTTCCGCACTTCTTATCCAACTACTGATTTCCCTGATCAATTTTCATTCATTTAAGAGCAGTGCAATCCCTTCTTCTTCGAGGGACTGTTGTATGAGTTATGGGTGCAAAATATGCACATGGCCACAGAATTTGGCCTGCTGTAAGAGCCTTTTCTCTCTCTTTTCTTTTTGAGGACATTAAACTCCTTAAGTTTGAATGCTCCTACTGAGTCACATATCTTGACATTCTTATTTGACTTTCAGTGCTTTCAGGTTCACTGGTTGTGTTCTCATACCTGAAAATGCAGACAGCAAACACAGAAAATGTCCTCAATTTCAAAAGAGAATAGTGACACATTGGGATTTAGATCAAAAGTGTGGCTGAAAAGTTGTTTTTCACACATGAAATATTCTTATATTTCAACAAAAAGTCTTGTTCATTAAATTTGAGAAAAACRTAAAAGCTAATGAAATTTGTCTGACCTTGGACCTTCTCAGAGTCAGATGCTCAAATGAGCTTTTGCAATAATGCTAATGTACCAAAGTCTAAACAGAAGACATTATATAAAGATATTTATTGAATTCCAGTGTTAAGAAGTAACAATATTTCTTCATGAAACTGAAAATGTATTTTTCCAACTTATTTTAATACTTCTAGGTAGTTATTATTTCGCAGCAGACAAACAGTGCAACCAGTTTTAATACAATACTGTAAGCTGGTATTTTTCATAAACACCAACGTAGACTGCAGGGAACTGTATCTARAGATGATACCTTTTTTATTCAAATTCTATTTAATTTATTTTAATATGGTCAATAGAAGAACCACTAAACTTTGAGTGGCTTAGAAGACTGAGAAGAAAAACACAGCAAACCATTAACCCACAGTTTCTCTCACTTGGAAAAACTAGAAATTCTATTCTCTTCCTTCACATTCTTTCAATAGTCAATCTTAAGTGCAAAATTCAAGAATTCAGTCCAATGTATATGGCAATTGTCACCCTAGTACAATAAAACCTCTGATTCCTACACAGAGAGACTCCAGTGAAGGACTAGATTTGTCAGAGTGGGAACAAAGAAGTTCTTGTCTCTGTCCTAAGTCACTTGCCTTTTCTCTCCTTGCCTTTTCTCCTCTTTAAAACAGGGTATGTCCTACTCTTACTGAGTAACAGCTTACTATATATATCCTTGCTTACTCGGTAACAGGATATTATTTTGTTGCAAAAAACAGTCTATGAATTTTTAAAAAAACAATCAGTTTAAGACCTGTGAGYATGAAAATGCTGTCATCCTCTGCAGAAAAGTCATGACATTTGTAACAGAATAAAAATCTAGATGAAATAACGAGCTTCTACTCCTTCAATAAATAGGACTAATGCTAAAGACAGATAGCCTGTTGTTCACAGCAGTGATCGTAGGAAGGTGGAAGACAAGCGGTGAGTCTTCTCAGGCAGTGGAGAGGTGAAGTATGATGACACTTTAAGATCTCACAAACCACCTACTAGTGTTTCCTCACTTCTGTGTGCACATGAGTTTGGAAAAGAGGCCTTTTTTTCACCTCCTCTCAGAAAACAAGGGCAAAATAAACTTCTAGTTAGGTTTCAGATGAGGTAAAGTCCTATGTGAGCAGATGCATGTAATGTGACTGCCTCTGATAGCAAAGGACTGGAGCAGATGAATTGGGAAGACACTCTGAAACCTTTGTTCCTGAGCTAACCATTTGTAAACCCATGTTACAGAGTTCAGAAAGTCTGCGAGGAATTCTGGCATATTGTGTCGTTTTTTTATTTATATGTTATATTTAAGTCTTCATCTCAGCAGCCCTGTGAAAATATTGTCTGCAAATCCAGATGAGTCAACTGAGATACATCAAAGTACTTTCTCTCTCTCTCTGTATATACATGTATACAGATTTACATGAATTGACTACAGCGGTTTTGTTTTTAACTAGCCTGACACATATATGTTGGTTTTGCTTTTAACTAGCCTGTTTCTACACAGACCATCAGCACATTAAGGCTATGTGTGCATCTAATTTCACAAACGAAGCAAGAGCATGTGAAAGGGCTCGAATCCTTCTTGCAGAGTAAAAGGCTTCCTGTGCTTCTACGAGTTGTGTATGAGTTGGCATAAAACAACGTCCTCGGGGAGGGGGTAGGAAGGAAATGGAGCAATCAAGTGTGTAAGGAGTCACTGCTACCCACAGAGGAAAATGTCATTCTGAAGCTGCCTGAAGTGAATCATTTTGAACCCCTAACCTCTTTTTTTTTTCCTTCTGTCTTCAGAAACATGCATTAGTTGCTTGTTAGGAAGAACAGTAAACAAATATTAGCTCTTATTGCTATGAAATCCTCATTATATAAGACAGCTAGCCTGGGATGAGGCGTGCCACCTGTGTTGCTTTAGTTGTGGGACAGGAAGCCGTTCTGAAACCTCATGAGGGAGCGCTGCACCATCACTACTGTTTCACTTGGTATGACACCAGGGCTGGGAGGATCAGAACTGCCTGAGCAATCTTCAGTTGCTTAGCAAAGCAAGCTCTCAAGATGAGCTTTGAAAAACAAAGCACGCTCTGGGAACTTTCCAGTGGGGATATATACTTCCAGATCCCAGGGCTAACTGCAGAGGGCCTGGCTTGAACAGGACAACGACTGCAAGACTACACACAAATTGGGCTGCTACCTGAAGCAGCCAACCATGACTTCTGTGGTTGGTTCTGAGACAAGGCAAGGCAAGACAAATACTTCAGTATGTGCATTAGGACACAGGATGGTCCTTCTGAGCCAGACCCAAAATCTACTCTGTTCTGATGGGAGCATGAAGTAAACCTTGCCATCTACAGCAGGCAGATGTGTCTAGAGACACAGGCAGCCACACGGGCCAGAAGATGCTTGTGTACTCCTAGGGAAGGACAGGGCATTCTTGCTCCTCTCCATCAACTACAAACTCGGGAGCTGCCACAATACTAATTTCTAAACAGATGTGCTGCCAGAAAATTTAATCAATTACAAAAGCGTCTTTCCTCCTAAACAGACAAGTGATAAAACTTGTACCCTGTGAAACAGCCAAATTCTCAAGCTTACAGGGAAACAACTCCTTTCCTGCTGCCTCCAACAACCTCACTGCAACTGGAATTTTAGTTTGCTTATTACTGCAGACTCAAATTACACCAGAGCTTTAATTCTTTCTCAGTGTAACTGAGATTTTACTGTTCATACAAATCCCACAGTATCCTACAAAACAAGTTTATTTCTAAATTATTTTTGTCACTTACTTGTAGCACAGTAGCACTTAGAAGTCTTCCATCAACTCAATTTTTGACAGCTAGGTGCTATACAATCACATAAACAGGGGCCACCTTTATAGCAACGAATTATAGTCAAAACAGGCAATGCAGACAAAGAGCAGAAAGCCAAGAGAGGGGCAGAGAGAGTTCACTTGTCCAAGGTCAAAAGCAGAGGTGGTAATACAATCTTCCTATTCTTATTCCATTACTCAAACCACTAGGCAGAAAGGACTTCCTGGTCTCCTCTCTCACCAGTTCTCATCCACCCTTTAAAAAAGGCCAATTCTACACCATGTAAACATCCTACAAATCAGTAACACATGTGGAGAGGTCAAATGCTACCCATGCAAAGGATATGAGGAACCTGTCCGGAAAGAGTGATTCAGGATACTTATGAGATACTGCATATTGTCACAGGACTGAAACACAGAAATGGCTCTGCTCGTTTGCAGGGCCAATCTGGCGAGCCCTGCACGCGCTCCGCTCCTGCTGAAAGAGGTGCTCCGCTCCCTGCAGCATCCAGGCCTGTATCAGGTTCTCCTTCTACATGACTGGGTACTTTGAACACATTAACAACTTCTGCAYACAATATATTTATGAAATATAGAGCATGTACTTGTTCCTTCTGTGTGGGCATGCTCCCCAGAGCAAAAGGTTGGTGTCACTGTGGTATCTGAGCACTTCTGTCCGTGGGAACAAGTCTCTTCACTGGTTGCAGGAGGTATCGAAGGGGACCCACCGTTTTGGTTGCCGCATTCCTAGTCCTGCTTGAGTGCACGTTTTGACAGTTAAGTCAGGAGTTTGCTGAGTCAGGCGGTTCCCCCAGCTGCTCACCGGAAACACAGCTGTTATGTAAAAATAACCATGAAGGCAAGGACTTGTGCTTTTTTGGAGAAAATGGGAAGAAAAACACCCTGACCTGCTAACTCAACAACAGACTCCTGAAGCTACTTGATTAGATGCAACCCTCCTCTATACAATTCTCTTATTCTGGGCCAGAGCCTGTGCTGAGTACCGCCCTGTTCCTTTTAAGATGTGGCTTGATGACAGGACAGAAGCCAGATCCCTCTCCCCTCCTCATTTTGCTGATCCAAACTGGGAAATCTAAGCTCACTGTTTAATTAGGAAGAGACAGGGGAGGGTGACAGGCAGGTGGACAGCTAATGAGCGCAACCCCATATTGCACTCCATTGCCTGTATCAAGTTATGGAACAATATCAAACCCGTGCTGAACAAGCTGCTGTTTCCTTGCCCCTGTGTCCGTGGCGTCCCCAGTTGTGCGGTGGCACCTGTTCCTCTGAATGCGAGCACAAGCTGTTCCCTCCGCGCTCCAGCACATACAAGTCACGACTCTCGGATTCAGCAGCTACTTGGATAATGCCCCGATTTCTTAAAGGGCTCCAGCTCCTTTGTTGCTGCTTCATTTGGTATCACCATGCACAGAAACTGCTCTAATAAAATCAAAAGTCCAGGAGAAGGCAAAAAGCACATCACAGCACCCCATCACCTGGGGGAAGCTGAGAGCTCACGAGGAATAAAGAAATTGCTTTCTTTGAGGAGGCAGTGAAAGAACTGCAAAAATCTCATGAGTGAGCTGCTGTTCCTGACTGTGACCAGCACGGAGGTACTCGCTGCATGAGGGCATTTACCGAGGTCCCCTAGGTCCCAGAAGCGGTAGCAATTGATATGCAAATGCGGAGCACCCCAATCTGTTGGCTGTGTGAAGTGGGGGAAGGAAAGTAGCTCAGCATGTCTTTCTTTAAAAGCCAGTGCACGCAGCAYTCAAGGTTTTGTTCGTACGCGGCATATGCTGCAGGCATGCCAAACCCACCAAGCACCTCRGTGTCTGAGCTGTAGCGCTCTGAAGATACCATTCGAGCCCTGGGCACAGTGCTCTCTTTGCCTTCCAACTGGCCAATTAAAGGTCAGACTTGAACAAGGCTTAATCTCATTTCACCTCTCCCCGGCCACCGAGATGAGAAGCGAGCTCCCCTTTCGCTTGCCCTAAGGCCAGTCTGCCACCAGGGGAATTATGCTTAGCAGTCCCCATACCTTAGCGATGTAGCAGATTAATTCCGACAGGCTGACGCTGACAGATGAGAGGAGTGTCCTGTGACAAGGCCCCAGAAAGCATCAYGTTAATGATCCCAGAAATCAAAAAGAAGATAATTAAACTTATGCTGGGGAGGATGGGGTAGAACAGGGCAGGAGGAAAAAAGAAAAGGAAAAAAAAAAGCTTTTTTTGAATCTGACCATTATAAGGCAGATAGCAGATAATAATTTGCATAATAATTCTGTGAACAAGAATGGGTGCCCAGGAATTCTATTTAAAGGCCATAATATTAATTTAACAGGGAAAAAAATCTAATACAATTCCCTCACAATTTTTCAATTAAATTAATGTGATGGGCTTTAATGGATATCTTAAGTAGAAAGCACGATTAACAGAAATACTGCATGTAGTACACTTACATATTTTATAAAAACTCTGGCATGTAGCCTTGTCATGCAGGGACCTTATCCTAAACTCTGACATCCAGTTATGACTGTGTTTAAAAGAATTTCACTGCTTACAGATGAACCATCTCCTCTTGGGATTTTTTATCTTTCCCATAGTCTTGGCTAGCAGCAAACGTGATCCCAAAGAACAAGAAAGAGCTGAAGATATGGACTGTCTTCTTTTTCTGTTTAGGGAAACTAGTCTCTGCATAGGACTTCAGAGTTACTGCAACACACCTAACAGCAGTTGCCTGCAGGAGTAGTAGCTCTGCAGAGCTGAGCACTAAGCCTGGCAATGTAGCAAGGAGGAACTTTAATGACTTACTGCATAGCTCAGCAATAATCCTACCAACCACACAGGCCTCCAGCCCCAGCATCCAACTCGTTCCTCCACGAGACAGTCTTGATTCACTTTCAGATAAGCTTCCCATGCTGCATAGTCCAAAATAAGCCCTGAATCATACAGAAATAATCTGTTAAGTCAATATCCCATCTCCATTCATGTTACAAGTTCCCCTTCTCAGGCTCAACAACCTCTGTACTACCATCTACAACTCCATCTCATCCTGAGCAACAGGCATGCAGCCTCAGTATCCACCATTTTGACCAGTTGTATACACCGACGCTTAATGCACTGCTGGGGAGGCCTTCCTAATTTCTTCCTCCTATTATTTCCACTTGTGCATGATAGGAAAGAATACAGAGGTGCCCGCTGCAGATGCTGCCGATGAATTCAGTCAGTGACTCTTAATTTAGCTAAGGGTTGCAGTACTAGAAGAGGTCTATATATGTGTAAAGTGTGGTGGTGCATGGTGTGCGGTCAGTGTTGACTGTTCAGAAGTAGCTGTGATGCGTCTGGACAAGAGCATTGCTTTTGTGGTTTCAGCTGGCTCAACATCATATTAATTATTGAGTGTTATCATATGGCTAGATTACAGATTTTAAAATTCAGGTATGAACACAGAGGTAGGAGGAATTTTGGAGGAAGCTTGAAGTATTATTTGTTGTAGTACAACCGCTTTTAGAAGCTAGGTATATCAATACGTCAGATGAGGTCGGCATATTTGTACCCCTCATCAAATGTTTTTTTTAGATTATACCCACACAGCAAGCTAAATTTTATCATAGAGATACCACACATATAGTTCACACTTCCTCCCACAGTCCACTTTGAGATGTGTTCAACATGCTTTATAAATACTTGAATGAGAAGACGATCATGCAGATAAAGTAGATCTAAGTTTTTTTCTCAGCTAAACTACTACATGTTCTTGTTGTCCCTTTGAGCAATCTTAAATTTTAGACTTTTTAGACATAATTCTCAGCAGGAGTTCTTTTCCCATCCTTTTTAACTTCAGAAAACTGTGGGCCCAACTTTTCAACTTCTTAGCATTTGCAACCCTTCCTGAAGAAAGTGGGAACTGATATGCTCTGAATATCAGGACTTAGTTCCCTCAAATTAAGCCTCCAGAAACACTGGCATGCTGAATTAGAGTATTTGAGACAAAAGGATTAGCTTTCTAATTTGTAAACCCAGTTCAATAAAATTGTACTGATTTCATAGTCATGAAGCCTAATAAATATTTCACAAAAGCACTTAAAGATTGCTGGACAGCAGGTGCTTGTGAATGCTAGGTATTACGTATTTCTTGTGAAAATCCTATCAGTAGATCCACACTGTGATATCCAGAAGAGCAGCTTTCAATGAAGAAAAATTGCTTGTCACTTGCTGCCTTAAAATGCAAGATAGTTAAAGTTAAGCAGAAGCCATATTGCTGTGTTTTCTATTTCTTTCATAAAACACAAATAAAGTATCCTGTGGAAATACGGGAACTGATGTGACAGGCATCTCTTGAATGCTTTTAATTGCTGCCAAAAATAGCCTGAAGCTTTCAAAGTTAATGCAGACAGAATTTCCATGGAAAGCATCAGTTCCATGTGAATAGTAGTCAGCTATTTCATCAGTTAAAATAAAAACAGCAATTACACACTTTACCCCTTCTCAAAATTCCACTTTACCTTATAGCAGAGAGGAACATTTTAAATACCCCTGCTCCCAAACATAGAAGTAATCGTACTTGGTGACACGGCTCTGAGCACTGTGCTCACTCCAGTGGAGAATGCAAGACTCTTGGAAGGATGCCTTGCTTGTATCACTGCGTAGAAACACTATCCCCTGCCTCTGCTAGGCAGATTTTAATCATCTTTTTTTTTCCTTACTGTTACAATAGTGCCCATTAATGCCAGTCAAGAACTAGAATTGCATTTGCTAAATTCAGCACAAAGACAAAATGCCCCCAACATCTTTAACAGACATATTAAAACACCATACGTCCAGAGTTTCTACAAGTGTGTATATCTTCAATAAAAGTTCAAGAYGGGACAGTGGAAGGTTTGCTCTGTAGTTTGGAAAAGTTAATCTCCTCTCATTATGAATTTAACCTGTAATTGCTCCCTAGACCAGACAGGAGGATTTCTCACTCATGGTATGAAGTCCTGTGCAGTATAGCATCAACCATATGCCATGGCTTTGGCCAGAGACTTTGGTACCACTTGGCTCATCTCAGCAGTGTTAGCAGATCAGACTGCAGCTCATGCTATAGCTGGGCAGAAAACAGTTCTGTTATCTCACAAAACTGTGTGATTACATTTCTCGTCCTCTCTCTGCTTGTCAGGAAGAACAAAGGGCTCTCAAAGGAAGCATTTTTTCATTGTTTTTCCCCTTTTCTATGAAAAGGAGAAAGGATACCCAGGTACTCAGGGCACTCGTGGAAAATTGTCACCCTGCTAGACTCAGCCCTGTGACCTGACCTAGATGTGTAACATTGCAGGTGAACTCTCCCAGCCTGAGGCTATTCTCATTCTGGGATAATGTTATGGGATAGGGTCTGCTAGAAGGGTATGGACCTGAGGATCTGCCCCAACAGCTGTGCCCAACCACATTCTTGCCAAAAGGTTTGGTGTCCATTAACAGGCATTTTCTGACATAAAACTTAAAAAAAAATCCTCACCAGCTGTAGCCTAAACCTTTCATTTCCTGAACACTGACAATTCCCATTAAAGCCAATGAATTCACCAAATGTACAAGATGCAGGATTGGACTCCTTGTGGTTAAGCATTACTATTTTTCCAGTTTGCTTTATTTAAGTTTTACTTCCCTGGTATCCAGAACAAACATACACTAGAATGAAAAGAACCCATTAATACGTCTAATGCTTTCCCCCTAAAACTACCATGATCTCATCACTTCCAAAACCCAAAGGAAATTAAAGCCCAGCCCAAGAGGATGGCGCTGAAGGATACAACTTAAAACCTACAAAAGCTGGGAAATTTCTGTGCAAAGGTTGCAAATCTGGACTTGGATAGGAAAGAAGCTTACAATGAGCTGTAATAAAATTATTTCAGTCTGTAACCTGAAGAGAGAATGCCTGCCATTCAGCAAACAGGAAATCCCAGAATTTATAGATGACCCTGTTACAAAGCAAATGTTTTGGAACAAATCATTCTTTCCCTAGCGCCTGTTTTCCACTGTTTTCTCTCCTGCACTTTCCCCTATAACGCAAGGGCCAGAGCAGCACCGTCTGGCTGTTGCTGGTAGTGGCGCTCCTCTGGCCTACACCCACAAACACAAGATGAAGTGAAGAACTGAAAGGGGGACTCTGAGCCTGAAATCTCTTTTTTTTTTTTTTTTTTTTTTTTTGGTTTTTTGTTTTCCCCCCAGCCGCATCGGTTAGCATAATAAAACATATTACCCTCTTACTATAAAACTTGCCTCTTTTTATTTCCATTGATCATTGTAACTGGGGAACAATTACTACTTCTGCTATAAAAATGAAGTTGAGAAGAGCTTGTGCCTAGGTATGAGATGCGCAGACCTCTTCCTCAATCCTAAACTTCACATATTCCTTGTGCATACAATAAAGGCCACTGCACCAAGAAAAAAAAGAAAACAATCTTATCAGCTTTCTACTTTTCTTCTGCTCATTACACTTTACAGAGTCGGAGGGACTGGCAAGATAGCCGATGCAAAGTGAAAATGGGAAGCTCTCATCACAGTAACCAAGGAGGTCAGGAAGGAGAAATGTAGCGGATACCAATCTCACTTAGTCAAGAAAAGGAAGAAGAGTTCATCTGCCCTCTTTTTCCCACTTCTCACTCCGTTTGGGACAAGACACACAAAGTCAGGAAATGCTGGTAAGATCAGGAAGTCACCCACTCAACCTTTGGTGTCCATGTCCCGAAGAAGCCACACTTGTGAAATCACACTGTCCAGAGGTTTGCCAAACGGGGGTAGCACTCCAGAACTGCAAAGCACTGTGACCCAAGAAGCCTGGCTGAGGTCCTCCTTCCCCGTAAGGGCCGATTTCCCTGCCTGACTCAGTGAACATGGATCTGCACTTGTTCCAGACAGCAGATCACCCAACGGACCCTTTCTGTTCTAGCCATGCTTTTACAGAAGAATAGGTATGCCAAGGAGGGCCAGGCTCAGCTAATTCCGAAACCAAAGCCCATGTCCCCAGAGGATTGTGTTCTCTGCTCAGCGTGACCTAAGAATTAAACTCCTGGCAATACAGAAACCACCTATYGGGGAGAATCTTTTCTATTTCTTTTCTTCCTTCATCGTAGCCCTGAATTGTTTAAAGAAGAAAATAACTCTTTTTAAAAAGCAAAAAAAAAAAATCATTTTTTGATGAAAATCTCATTCCAAATATCTTTTCCCTCAGCAGACATCAAATTGTCTGGATTCCTATATACTTAAAAAAAAAAAAAAAAGAGAGAGAGAGATATTCAGTATGTCTTTCCTCAGTAAATTTACTCTGTAGCATAAACTATCTCCCATAGGAAGTCTGTGAGGCTCAATCACCAAGACACAGTCAAGGGAAATTTATACAGTCAAGGGAAATTTAAACTGATGTTTGAGAAGCTAGGACAAAAGGATCAGCTCTTCTCCGGATGAAGAGAAGGTGCCTCAGCTAAGTGAGGCTGGCAGACCAACTCTGAAATACTCTTCAGATACGCAATTACAGTTATCCCTAGGGGTTTTGCTTTTGTGTTGTTGTTTTTTAAAACCCTTCTCCAGAGTCAACAATTTGCCTGAATCRCTTCTTATTCATTTCATCTTCATGACTTCTGAAGGCATCTAATGAGCCACTTTGAAGTTTGCCTGAAAACAAAACAGAACAAAAAAACAGCTACCCAGAGATGACAGTAAATCTTTCTCCTGAAACTATATTCTTCAGGATTACAGCTCAATTCAGCTTTGTTTTAACATGATGTGATCTTTGGATTAATAGGCTTTGTCCTTGCTATATTCAAGTATTTGGGAACAAAAATTTAAAATKCAGCACCTACGACATGCTCATGCAGGCTTATTTGCTATATGTAGACTGAGAGCTGGGCTTGAAATTTAAAATTAGAGGAAAGCACCTCGTTATTTCAGGTTTTGTTCAAATTAATGTCTTAGCCTAGTTATCTGCAGACAGTGTGTAATTTACAGTGAGACAAATCTGGAGTCRTGCATGTTTTTCAGCAGAAAGTTTTCAATTTACAATAGTTTAGGTGCACAATCTGGCCTCACATATCTGTCAAGCTCATAGATAGCCATAAAGCTACAGAAGCAAGCAATTAAAAACATTATTTAATTTTACTGCCTGCCTCCCTCTTTAATACCCCTCCACAAAGACACGTATTTTTGATAAAACTTTTAAAAAGGCAATCAAAACGAAAGATCTATGGGGATACAGCCAGCCTCTGCTGAGGCTGCAACTTACCCTATCAGCTGCTATCAGCTGAAGGATTTCTTTCTCCATTTTAAGAAAATAATTTTCTTTTCAAAGAACTGTATCAACACTTTGTTATACATAAGCATTTGAACTGTCTTTTGATGGACCCAATTGTACTTAAGGGTGGTTTTTTCTGAAAGGAGTCTGCAGGCTTCAGCCACTTTATTCCATCATCTGTGCACAGATTGATAATGTCGATGTGAGAAAGAGGCCTGGAAATGTCAGCCCATCTGAACACTGACAGCTAGGGACAGATTTTCAAAGCAGCTCAGCTCCCGTGTATATATGGCCACCTCTTAAGAATTGCTTTGTGCATAAGAGCCCACCAGCACGTTGTTTGCCGAGCAATCTTGGAAATGCAGCCACACAGAGCTAGTATGCAGAGATAAAGAGCCTGCACTGAGGGAACTAGTTTTAGATTTGCACACAGTATTGTGCCACCAGCGCATGTATTACAAGGTGAGTTTGTTTTTTCACTCCATATTCTATATTCTGTTAAAGTGTACTCCAAGGAAGAAAGCATTTTGGCACTCATAATGCCCACGTTACTTTAAAATTCAGGCAGGAATAGTGACTGCCCATCACAGAATCACAGAATCAGTAAGGTTGGAAGGGACCTCTGGAGATCATTTAGTCCAACCTCCCTGCTCAAGCAGGGTCACCTAGAGCATGGTAGACAGGGTTGCATCCAGGCGGGCCTTGAAGATCTCCACAGAAGGAGACTCCACAACCTCTCTGGGCTACCTGTTCCAGTGCTCTGTCACTCTCACAGGGAAGAAATTCCCCCTCAYGTTCAGGCAGAACTTCCTGTGCTTCCATTTCTGCCCACTGCCTCCTGTCCTGTCACATGGGACGACTGAAAAGWGTTTGTCCCCGGCCCCTTGACACCCTCCCTTCAGGGACTTATACACACTGATAAGATCCCCCCTCAGTCTTCTCTTCCCCAGGCTGAAGAGGCCCAGCTCTCGCAGCTGTTCCTCACAGGGCAGATGCTCCAGCCCTCTGACCATCCTCGTAGCCCTAYGCTGGACTCTCTCCAGTAGCTCCATGTCTCTCTTGTCCTGGGGAGCCCAGAACTGGAYRCAGTACTCRAGATGAGGCCTCCCCAGGGCTGAGTAGAGGGGCAGGATCACCTCCCTCCACCTGCTGGCAATGCTCTTCCTGATGCACCTCAGGAGACCATTGGCCTTCTTGGCCACAAGGGCACATTGCTGCCTCATGGTCAGCTTGTCATCCCCCAGCACTCCCAGGTCCTTCTCTGCAGAGCTGCTCTCCAGCAGGTCAGCCCCCAGCTTGTCCTGGTGCCTAGGGTTATTTCTCCCTAGGTGCAGGACTCTGCACTTGCCCTTGTTGAACCTCATGAGGTTCCTCTTCGCCCAGCCCTCCAGCCTGTCCAGGTCTCTCTGAATGGCAGCACAGCCCTCAGGTGTGTCAGCCACCGATACATTCAGGTGTATCATCTCACTGTTCAACCAAATTTTTCTTTCAGAAGACATGCAGAGAAGATAAGTTTGGAAATTTTTCTGTAAGAGCCACAGGTTTCACTATTTTAACACACAAGTCTGATGGAAGTAAGGATGGAGCTAATGCTGGGATTCGCTCTCAGCCAGCATCTCTAAGTATGTTCAGCCTGGCACATGGATGGGATTAACTATGATTTAGGCTCCTACAGCTGAGACTTCTACCCTTAAGTTCTACAAAGCAAGAGCATGAAAGGGTCCCTCCTTGCAAGCACTTTCTCTTCCCACTCAAGTTTAAGCCTGAAATTTCCTGATTCCTGTCCTGAACTTTGTAACTATAAAAAGTTCACTCCACCATAGGTCTCATGCACAACCTGACAGCTAAGTTTGTCAAAAACTACAAGTTTTCATCAGTGCTGTGTCGTTTTTGCAAGTAGTTTTGATGTGAACAGCAACACATAGAACTAGTGAGTCACATAATTAAGCTTCAGTGCCTGGAGGCAAGGAGGACACAGCAAGCCACACCTTTGACATTTTGCCTACACCTCTCTGCTCTGACACCAACACAGCATTTAGATAGCTGTGTAGCTGCTGTTTGAAACGATTTCCATACTTGTATGATGCACCAGCATAGTATTCCAGGGAGCCTGTACCTACAAAGCATATACTCTCCACTTCCTAATGGAAAATGCAATGATTCAGAATGATTATCTGCAACAGCTTACTCACTTTCACGTTTCTCTCCATATTTGTCAACTTTGAAAAAGCTGTACAGCATTAACCAGAAATCTTACTACAATTAAAATATCATTTAGGGTAGATAGGCCATATTACTGAAAGATGGAACAGAGACAAATGAACCCCTTCAAGTACACACACACACACACAAATTAATTGTTTGTAGATGCACAGGAAATTTAAGCCACTGTAACAACACACTCTTAACATAAAATAGCATTTTGCGGAGATAAAAGTTCTTTCTTTTTCAATGCCTTGCTTTTCAAGTAAGTAAGTATAAGCTACTAATTCATTATTCTGATGTTGATAAGCAGGAAATCAAACTACTAGCTTACTTACATGCTTTAGATAGCTAATCTTGCTCCAGGAGCCTGCTGAAGAAGTAGCTATTTTATTTTCACAGCTGCTAGGGCCTGTTGTAAGGAAGACACACACACACTCAACTCTCTCTAGGGAGCTTTGCTACTATTTAACCTTAAATTAGATGGAAACTTTTTAACAAGCATTTCTGAACTAAATGCATGTCCTGTATGTACTTAAAATACAACAACTGATAAACAATACTCACTACCCTGCAAAGTGGCTTCAGCTACAAAAACAGCTACTCCACTACTACTAGGAAAATCAGCACAATGCTGCATTATGCCAGGAAACCACAAAATAATATGCTCTCCTTTGGATAAGGATCCAAGGTGGATGACTGGGTTTGGTGGCCAAGTATCACATGACTGCTAGTAGGTCTACTTTTAAAGGGGTCTAATGTAAAAGAAACAGAGTAGGTAAGTAGTAGGTTTGTTTGGTTATGTTTATAGAGTAATAACTACCTAAAAAATCTATCCTGCTAAGGAACGGCCACAGAGTAGGCTGTAAGTCCCAAAAAGCTGGAGTATTTGTAGGGGAAATACATATTCCAGCTGAGCTACYGTGATAAATAATAAATGGGAACTTAGGAAGCTGCCTGTATTGAGATGAGAGAAGAACATCTATGAGCAGATCAGGGTAAGACCCCTTTGCTTGTTGAYCTCAGCTCTATAAACGGCTTGCATACTGAGTCTGAATCTCAAAAACAGAAGTCTTGTTGAAATCTACGGGGAAGACACATTTAACTGTGTTTTCACCTCTTCATGCTGTTACCAATGATGCCTATTCAATTCAGTACCTCTGCTGCTACTTTGTAAACACAATGAGATTGTGGAAGAATCCTGGCTATCAGTCTGAAAAGCTTTGGGTAACMAAGTTTCTTTTGCTAATACAAATAAAGCCTAGGTCTGCATAAAATCTTTAGCCTCCAACCATTTTCTCTGGTAAAAGGCAAAATTAAGATAGCCTTACTTCCCTTAAACCCATGTCAATAAGGCAAGAATCCTCCAACAGAGATGAATAAACCTCRCTCAGTATAAGGTATTTTTTTTAACTACACAGTAAACTCTCCCAATCAGTGGGAAATCTTGCTAAGGAGACACAGCATAGAGAGGGTCTCAGTAGCATCATGGTATCCATCAGAAGAGGTTTCGGAGATCTTACAGGGGACTCCTATAAACTCCAAAACACGTACTGAAAGCATCACAAGTTTCACCTCTCAGGAAAACTTGAATTTGTTCATGAGTTTTCCCTTGCATTTACTCTGAGTATAGCTGAGAGAAGATTCTTTCTGAGATCCAAATGTACAGCTGCATGGCAACTACAGCTTCCTGTTTATACTGAACACAGACAAGGGGTGACCTAACACCATCCATACAAAGTTGTATGTATTTCAGGGAGACTATTAAAACAAATAAAAATGCACACAACAATGACATCTGTAATTCCATGGTGTTTGAAACTGAACTACACTTGCTGCCCTGTGCCAGTAACTGAGAACTTGCTGATACAGTGATCCTGAAAAATGTGCATACCTTTCCTCATGCATTTTGTTGGCAGTCTTCACGGTAACTGATTGTGCTTTGCCTTATTTTCACCCACAGCTGCACTGATTTAAGTAAAGAAAGATTTCAGACCCATTTAGTCAAATGCTGACAAAATCCTGTAAGATATGTTTATTTTAGTTTAGCTAACATGGTCTGGGAATATGCAGTAAACCAAAGCTAAACAAGGACAAGACCCTAGTTGAAATAAAGTTGTCTGCATTGTGAATACTTCAGTAAAACTAGTTTAAAATTCTACTCTAATGGAATTAGCCCCACTTTCTCATCTAGATGAGGCCCCTGTTTCAAAGGCAATCTCTTTGCCAGCGAAGTGCAAGGTGGCATTGTGGGCTGGTAAACAATTCCGCTGAGCAGTTTGGAGGCAACTGCAGGCCCCTGGATACTTTGTGAGGAAAATATCTGTCAGGTACCCCCMAAAAAACTTTCATGTTCTGCTTAAATGAAAAAGAGTTTAAAAGCTGTACATGAACCTCTTACCTGGAAAATCTCAAAATCTATGAACTGGCTTGGAAAACAACAGTATAGGGGAGGAAGACATCATAAATCATCTGGAAGTAAATATATAGACCCTGAGTCCATCTCACTTCTTCCTGGGCAGAGCAAACATAAATTTTTCTGGCAATTGAGTAGTACTTTTTTTTTTAAACTTCTATATGGCCAATCATTGCTATATGTGTTACAACAACACAGCGTTAGAGGAGGGGAGTTACCAAGGAAGAGGGGCAGAGGGAGAAAGAAAGAAGCTGCTAGTGTTGAGCTTCGGCTCAGCCAATGCTTGATTGCAAGTATAAACATTACAGGCTGTATCAGCAAAGCTGCAGAGAGTCAGCCATAAACCTCCCAGGAGGGGCTTTACGGGGAAGGCTGACAACGCAAGTTCAGAGTCACTGGGTTATTTGGAGACATCCTGAGCAGCTAAAAATATACAGAAGTCTTTCGGGAGAAAGCAAAAGGGAAATATCTTCCTTTTTCCAGTGCAAAAAAGGTGGGGGGAGGAAAGGAAAGAAGGCATTATCAAAAAACACATGGATCACCTCACTCAGGAAATCCTACACGTGTGTATGTAAGCAAGTAAGCCACCTGTGCTGCCAGTTTTAACACTAGGTTCCTGAGGCTTGAACTGACTTTATATGTGGGAAAGACTGCAGCCAGGGGCTTGCTCTAATCATCACTGTACTATCACCTTTAACAACTTGTCTCATCTTGAGCAGACCCAGCACTCACATAGCAGCTATTAAAACTAAATTGCTCTCATTAATAGAATTTCCACATTCCTTCTGTGCCTGTATCTCAATGCTCTCTCTGAACAAAAACTGAACTTCAGCGTAAGAACTGACTGCAAAAGACTATCCCCATTTTATCACGTAACAGATGCAAGAGCCTTGCAAAGTTTGGACCAGAACCTGTAATCAAGAGTGCTGGCTTTTGTTTTATGATCCTCTGCTCCTGCCTGCGGGGAGGCTGCGGGGTGTTGCTGAGACCCACAGAGTATGTCACTGGGCAACAAAGAGCAAACTAGTTATGAAGGTCTAAAGTTCAAAACCGGCTCTCAAAGCTGTGGCCACATTTTCAACCAATTCTCCTCTTGGTAGGACCAGTTTGGAACAACCGCTGGCGGTGAGCAGTTCTGCGTRCAGCCTGTGCAACTTCAAAAACCCGCCCCAAGAGATGGGCTCATCCTGATTTGGCAGAGGAGTAGACAGCACAAGACTCAGCCTGGCAGAGTGTTTACTATTGCTGGTGAGGAAGGGGCCAGAGGGAACCYGGCCTGACTTTCAGATTCCATTTTGAATCTGCAGGACTGCCAACAGGGAAAACAGTTTTACCTGTAAATGAATGAAGATGATCTGCAGTCACAGAGACAAACCTGGAATCTTATAATGCTAAATATCTATCAAGATATAGATAACTAAAGGCAGATTATTATTTTCAAGAGAAAAACACGTTAGGAGGAATGTTCAAGCATTGATTATAACACAAAGGTGGAAGTGGATTCATCTGATACTAATTAGAAAAGGTTAAGCTGCCCAACATGTCACATGCCTTTCAAAAAGGCATTTCTCATTCTGATTAAATAGTAGCTGCTTTTTAAATCTCTTTGCTCTAGCACAGGTGTCCCATAGTGTGTGAAGTTGCCCYAAGGAACCTTTTTCTACAACTGCCCAATACAACACTTCAATCATTCTGGAAACTCAAGTTAGGATTCAGGAAAGCWGAGTTGTTTTGTGGTGCCTAAGTGAGGTATTATGGTCAGCATGGGGAGGTGTCACAGGTGGCATTTCATATTCTGTGYGTATGAATATCTTGGAATGATATTGTGAGGATATAGCTTAATTACACCTAATGGGCAAGTGAGATTGTTTAAGTCCAAACTGAATTACCGGCACTATTTTGAAAGGCCCAATGACGTAGGATGAAGGTACTGATGATTAGGCTCCAAATACAACCAAGTAAATGGAGTTAGTAATTCCACTGCATACAAGACTCTGCAACACCACAACCACTACAAAGAGATGAAGCACTATCTTGATATACGAAGTAACATAGAACATGGCTCACGTTGTCTGCCTTGCCCGGGAAATAAGTTTAGAGCAGTTTCTTGTGCCACGAGGAGCTGCTGCCTCTGCCATTGATGTTACATGACCCTCAGCAAATCACTCAGCCTTTCGGTATATCAGCTTATACCATGAGGATGACATGTACCTCAAAGGTGTTTAAAGAATTAACTCCTTAATGTTCATAAAATGATTTGAGACCACTGTGTAAAGGGTGCTGTAGAAGGGCAGAACTATTATGGCTGTCATTGTGGCTTTCAGTAGATTTTAACTGTGATAAGGAAAGCCCCTGTAGGAATGCACTGCTAGGAAACCTCAATGCAGCTGTTAATCCTGGAAGGCTCTGATTTGCAGAATGAAATCCAGAACGTGCAAGCAAAGCACTGGGCTCTGAATAAAAATGACCCTGTGCACATTCTTACGTTTTTATTACTGTAGAACTATGGAGCATCATATACCTTTCAAGCAGAAAAACAATACTTATGTTCCCAATGGCCAGTAGGCAACACCATTAATTTGCCAGGCTCGAAAATGAGGCGAAAAATATTCTCATAAAGCAAAAGAAAGGCTGACAGCCACGGCTAGGGAAAGACCCTGAATTTGAAGCGCAGAGGTCTTTGCAGAACAAAACTAGGATGCCTTAGCAGAGAAAGCATGAGGAGCAACTAACAAAAGGTGAGAGGCCTCCATTTTCAGAAGCAATACATCCAGTGATAATCCAAACTGACAATCTGAATATGCATCTCTCTTCTCCCTCTTTCCTGTATCATTTCCTTGGGGAAGATTTCAGTTCTTGTTCACCTCTGTTGTGATTCCCTTGAAGTCTCAGCTGTTTCAGGGAAAGTAAATAGGGTTTAAAATTAATTATCAATTAAAATGAGGTTAATCAGCACCAGGCTTGTCATTTATTATCCTTGTAAGTGAGACAATCCCATCCTCCTGCAAAACCCCTACAAGGAACAAGGCCAATAAGACTCAGCAACAAAGCCTGTTCCCTCATGACCTTTGCTATGTTTAGGAAGAACAGCTAAAATAAGCTCTAATCCTCAGCCAGGCCAAACACTGTTGAGAACAGCTATGTTTAACCCTTTTGATACTCTGTGTATGTAAAGTGTCTGGACAACAGAACGTGTGTATTTCTTTCTATGGCTTGTTCCTACATTACAATATATTCAGCAGACATGGACTTCCACTATCCTGTAACAGAAGCAGCTAACTTCTCCAAAGCCATTAGCCACTCCATCAGACTATTTCATACTCTGTATTTTTTGGAATTTTTTTATCCTCGTGGGATATGCTGGCTCATATAATCATTCATACAAGCCCTTTGTTTCAAATGCCATCTACATTTAGTGTAGTGATTTACCCATTGACATCAAGAGGTCTGTACTGGCAACTTGCTAGAATATACTTACTTGCATTTTTAAATCATTAGAGAAGCAGGAGAGCTCACTGCTGACATGTGCAACCTATGAAACAGCACTTTCMCAGCCATATAGCAGATATATAGCATGCCTGAGCTTTGTCTTGTGAAAATGATTTATTTATATACAAGAAATCTTTTAAGAAACCACTTAACATTTATCTGTTTTCATATCTGCAAAATGGGAAGGTGTTTAGCACAGCAAAAATACTATTTTGAGGGGAGGGAGGGCAAAGCGGTGGATCACTAACGAGAAGACATCTATGAATGCAAAATATACCTGCATTGCAGGATTCAGATTAACCAGGAGATAGGCACAGACACGTCACAGACTTGTCTAGTCCCAGTGCTGCTTGGGAAGCAACCTTGTCTAATAATCCCTGTTAGTCTCCAAAGCTTTTCTAAGAATTTTATTGGTTGCTATAAAGATGGAGGAGAATTTCAGACGCATAAGTGTGAGAGTCAAAAACTCAAATCCTACTGACCTGAAAAACCACATGAGCACTTGGGATCCCTTTGTATGCTTAAAATCTCCCAGAATCAGTCTTGGACCTTGTACCTTTAACAATGGATTAGAAGAACAGGGTGGTTTTTCTGAATCTGCACATTGCCTGCTTTTCCTTGCATTCAGGCCCACAACAGACAAAACGGAAAGACACATGCCCTTTCTTTAGCATCTCTTYGTCCTCTTATTTTCATTTGTTTTTTTCTGTTCCTATTTTGAAAGAATTCAGTAGTGAGTGTGTGTGTGTGTTTGTGTGTGCGTGCATGCACTAAATTTCACTCTCAAAATATGTATTAAAAAAAAAAATAAACCACAAGAACAATTTGTTCCAATCTGCTTCTACAAGTTGTTAAGGGGGAAGCTCAACTGTTATTGCCCTAATGGGCTTTATGCAAAGAGCTTCCTGCCAGGAACTGCCACGGAGCTCAAGCCTTCCCCTTTGCTAAAGCTTGGAGTGGGTCTTGAAACAAATGAGGTTGATCTGTACAAACTGGAGAACAGCATGCCAGAGGACTCAAGAAAYGATAGGTTGGAAGGCTGGAAAACCTTAATGTTCAGCTATGAACAATGAGGATCTGGCCTTTACTAGTGTTTAGGAGATACCATGGAGAAGCCCTGAGGGTCAGAGTTTAATGAGTCATGGAAAGGTTACACAGCGGATACAGAGTCAGTTAACAGGATGGGAAAGCAACAGATTCTCTAGATTCCTTCAAAACAGTCCTTTAGCCCTGACAAAAAGATGGTAAAGGCAGAACAGAAAGAATGGAAATATGGTTGTGGCGAGGACTCATCTGAAAACACGTTTAGCTGCTGTAATTTGTTCTCYAATGGAGACCTGAGGTGTGGTCATCCATATGTGACCACTGCAAAATAGCCTTACTGTTTAGCTAAATTTTATTGAAAGAAAACTTTTACTTGAGAGAAGCCTTGGCATGATTACCTAGAGTAAAGTGCCAAAAAAAGAAAGTATTAGACTTTGCAGTTGATTACAGGAAAGTAATTCTGGAGAGCTCAGGACTTCAGCATCAACAGCTTCCCTCAGACAGGGTTACTCAGCTAACAAAATCCAGTCTAGGATCAGCTCACGGAGAGGTTTTGTCCGGGCCCCAATGGGACACATGAAGTGTGTTATTTCCAGAATTTCTGCTGAAGATCCTCTATTTCTTATAATTCTTTCAGTGAATAGCTGCTATCAAGGCCAGTGGGCCCCACCTGGCTGCCTCTCTGGAGACAAAACTGTACACTGCTTCTTTGTAGTGCAAGCTTCAGTAAAATTAGGTGATAAAAATTAATTTACTATTGCTCTCCTAASAGAAGAGTGAGGTATGAAAGCAAATCAGTATTGGAGGGAAGTCTGCTCAATATCTGCATAAAGAAGTTTCATTCATTCTCTTCTGCGGAACCTAAAGTGGACCTCAAAATCTGCCTAAGGGGCAGAAGCATACAACCACCGTTTAAAGATCTCAGCTAACCAACACTGCTCTGGGAAACACGAGGGCTGGGAGGCAGATGTGCACTCTTGGGATCCCACTGTGACTTGGATTTCTGTATCCAGTTACTGTCTCAACAAAGACATTTGTAAAATRGAGCTGTCTTCACCCTCCCCCTTCTCTCTTGCTGCATTACTGGTATCTATTTTTGGTTGGGCTTTTTTTGTTGTTGGGKTTTTTTTTAAAGTGTTCCATTTAGAACATTTTGCTATGTTCTTTGCCATAGTGCTCTCTGCTCTCAGGATGCAAGCTGGGTGTACCTGGCTTCTGTCACTGAAAGCTCTCGTTAGAAGGGCTTCTTGACTTACAAATTCTGGTCCTTTAAGTCTTTGTAAACTGAATAAAAGCAGGGGAGTTAATCCCTGCAGATCTGCATGCTTTTTCTTTTATGTAGTCTTTTCCACGTATCAGAATTATATTGCTCTGCTTATTCCAGTCRAGTTAAATAGCATAATTCCTACCCACCCATGCGTATATACAWATACACAGATCTATTTCCATGGATATAACACTGAGGTTTTATACTAACTGCTGTTTCTGAACAGAAAGGGTCCTAGACCATACAGTCTGTTATACTTCAGTTCTGGAACAACAGCGTCCACAGCASAGACTGTACACCTGTATTCCTACTTTATAAGGAAAATCGCACACTTATTCAATTGGTTCTACATGCAGAAAACCTGCAGACAAAGCCTAGGGAGCAGAATGGAGTTCGGGCACCCTGCCTACCCCTCTGCCACCCTGGGATTTGCTGCTGGCGGTGGCTGTGATGAGGTATGGGATGCCCTCTAGTGATGCAACATTCGTATCTTTGGAAATACAGCTTCGTCTYATGCGTGACTTCTGAGGTCTCTGGGCTGAAGAGCAGCTTGTGGCCTAAACAAAGCAAAACAGTTACAAATATTAGCAATAACTCTACCACACCTCCGGCCTGGGCAAGAAGAGGCACTGTGCACGTGCTGCCCGGCTGCTGGGAGCCCTGCTTTTCTGACAGGACTGCGTGTGGCTCGTGTTGGCAGGGGACAGGGGCACCTCACGCAGGGCACCTCTGTCAGAAGTAACATTTCTGTGACAGCTCCAGGAAGGAGGGAGACCAAGGGAAGAGCRTCTGAGTTTGCTTAACCTTTGGGTAATGACTGGCTCTGGCGGAAAGTCTTGTCTGGGAAGGCAGATTTGAGAGATGGGCTTGTCATGGGCAGCAGTGTAAAAGCAGAGGAGCGGGGTACAGATAAGAAGGCAGCAGAGAACATTACAAGGCGGGAAGAAGACARTGATCTCACTGCTCGAGTGGTCGGGGGGCACAGCCTCTAACCTCAAACCACTCTCCAATCTTCTCGGAATGAACACAGGGCTGTTGTTTCTATTTGTTTCTGTTTGTTTACCAGGCAATGGTTTACACACATTGATAACTGCAAGGTTAAGGACAGGCCTCATGTCRAAACACACTTGCTTGCTTCTCATGAACCCCATGATTGGACTCTCCACCAGAGCCGTGGAAAAGCAGCAGCAGTTAGATAAGCCTTTCATCATTCTGCAGGCACAGAATGGAAGCAACCTCGACATGTTATGGAAAGCAGGTATGAAACACACTCCAGAGGCTTTTTGCAGCATACTGGCATCTGTGACRATGCTGCCACTTCCCAACAGCTAAGGAGGTATTCTGCAGACTTCCTGAAGGATACTGAGGTACTCCCAGACTGAAGTGTTGCTGCCAGTACCAGCTTCAGCAAAACCCAATTTCTTCTGGCCTTTAAGGATCACAGGGCAATACGTCTTTACTCAGGTAAACCTGGACACATTGGAGTTAGTGCATCTCTCAATGTTCAGCAAAATATTCTCTTTTCAAGAGCTTCAGAGTAGCTTAGAAGAGCCAGGACCAGGTAGGGCTRGAGCGAGCCCTGTGCGACTGGATCAGCCCCTATTCGATTCCASGAGAGGTCACTAACAATCTGTGCCCTGCATCTCTGCCAGCGATGTGGCAGCGGGCCCTGCTGCCTCCTCCTTGGCACCAGAAGACATATCACTGTGCCAGACATGAAACAGAAGAAGATCGCTTCCTGAAAGCCGAGCGATAGCCAAGTGTCCAGCTGCGCTATCTTCAAAATGCATGAAAAACACAAAGCATTAAAAAAGCACTGTGGAAGACAGCAATTAGGGCTCATCTACACACAAACTGGGATCAAGTCAATTTTAAGATACTACTGCCAAAGGAGATACTGGTGCACAGACTTGCACTGAAATAAAAGTGAGAATGAATCAAAATAGATTTTGTTATTTTAGTGCAAGTTGTAAGCAGATGAGCCCTTGATTTTGGAACCACAGTGGAAACAAATTAAGCTTGCCTGCGGGTAAGATAAGAGGTAAATATTCTGATGTGCTCAGGATTCCACTAAACTAGAAGACCTAAAACTCATCAAGTAGAATCACTTACCTCATAAAAATAATGGCAAAACTTGGTGACATTCATCATTTTCTTTTAAAACGTCAAACAAGAATGTAAGACTGATAGCCCAGCAGCACTGCTGCTGCTGTCTGTCAGCAACTCATTTAATCAGTGGAGATGTTAATTYTAATAATGTCCTGGACTCCATTTAATTTTGATTACATCATTGTTTTTTCTTAGTAAAACTGCATACTGCTCAGGTTTACAAATACGTATTTTGTATTTGATATTTTCTTTCTCTGTCCTGTATCTTCTCCCCTGCCACTTATAGTTTAACATACATAATTTGGCTGAGATCTGGCAAGCTAAAACCCCATCTGCTCTGATAATGAAGAACCAATGGAACATTTGATTTTAAATAGCTGTTTGCCCCAGATTCTTGGTTAAGATTCTGCCCACAGATACTATTCACAGCATGCTAGTTGCATTGTCACCTTCTTTCCCACAGACACTGGTGCATTTCAGTGACRGTATCAAATATGAAACACTGCTATTCTTGAGACATCTTCTATTATTGTTCTTTCAGGGCCTTTTTTCCCTTACCATTTACACACCTTCCTTACTTTAATGCCAATAAACCAGACTAAGCTACAGCACAAGCCAAAAGGAAAAGTAGCTCCAGACCTTATATAATAAGGGAAAATGAATTATGGCATCTTAGCTGTTCAGCAGTTTATATGAAAGCAAATAAAACAATGCTTTTCATTACTTCAAGCACAGCAGGTAATTCCTTTCAGGATACAAGTTGCAGGTTACTACTGGTGAAATCATGACTCTCCTTCATTGGTTAGCAGCTCTTTTAGGGCCATTCCCACCCCCTCCATCCTCAATGAAATGCATTTAAAAACAGAAGGTATAAAAGCCCAGCAATTTTTCTTGTCTATATCAGTAAAATTATCCTTCAATATATACACACAGTTATGCTAAATAAAAGTGCAATGCGGTTAGACGGGATGAAAAACAAGGAAGGAATTAAAATAAGCAGGAGAAATAGGAAACCAGCAAATACATGACTATTTTTTAAAAAATCTGCTGTGGTGATTGCAGGGCTTGATAACCATTTGGGTATGGCCAGAATGTTTTTACTTCTGAAGGAAGATGCTGCACAGCTGTGTGGTTTGGTAGTCAGATTGCTGAGATTTCTAAATATCAGTTCAATAGTTAAAAGGCAAAGTATTTTCTACAGAGACAAATTAAAAGGCTTTCCACACCAGTGCTTTGCTTCTACAGCCAGATGAGAACACTGTCAAGAACAGATGCTATTTTAACAGTTGTTCTAGATTTCACTTATAAGCTTAAAAGTCCTATGTGTTTTTTTTATTCTTAATTCCACAATTTTGCTAAAGGCGCATCAGATTTCTATGTAATTTCTGAACATATACGAATGTGTTGAAGTGGTTTTGAGGCTGAAACTCTGTATAACTGTCTTTGCAGCAGAGTTCATCCTTCTTACTCAGGTACTACAACTAATTTATTATATGAGTCTTATGTTTGAGCATGTCAGCACTTAAATAATTGTATCTTAGAGAACTGGYTGGTTTACCCTGACAAACTACTTTTCTTTGTGTTGTTGTTCTAACGGGGCTATGGAACACTTATGGCTTAACATTATATAACTAGTAATGCAATAGCAAAWTAATCCAGTATTGACTAGTCTTCTATAAGCCAGAGCCATGACATCTATACAGAGAATGAAGTTTGGTCTCTGCACCTGCCTTCAGCAATCCTGAGCAATAGTGCCAGGACTTGCACCTTTGGTTTAGGTGACCACTCAGCTAACCAGGCTGACTCCCCCACTGCTGGTCAGGCTGTAAACTGTGTTCCTACAGGCACCTACATACATAAGCACTCATGTTTAAAGCATTCAGTCTCACCACAATTCAAGTACAGGCCAGAATAAACCTATGGGTAGCTTTATCTGATCCTTTAAAATCAGAGGCATTTATGTTTTAGCCACTTACCTCGTATTAGAATTCAGTAACTTGTGTTTGGCCAAAGCACATCTTCTCAAAAAGGCTTGTAGATTTGATTTGTAACAAATGGTCAGCTTTGCGATGTTAAGAATGACTACAAGGTAAGTAAGTCCATGAGAACGATGTTAGATTTTCAGTGGCTGCTACAATGCAGTTTTAAAACTACGTCCCATTTTGCAGAATGGTTTTGGTTTGTTTTGTATAAGCTTTTTCAACAGTGCCTATWTTCCTCCACTTTTGGCAGAGTTCTATACTCTATGTAAAAATAGGGCTGGTCTGTCCATTACAAATGACTGGGTTTAAGTTAGACACAGTAGAGCACTCAGCCCACAGGGCAGGACTATTTAAATTATTAATTACTAAGTACATTCCCTGCCTTTTTTTTTTTCTTTTGCACTGGAGTAATTTAGTCTTGAGCAATGTCATGCCACTGCAGCTCTGGATATCCTACTTTTCTATTTTCACTGGAAATGGATCCATTCTTTGCTCCAAGAGCCGCTTTCTGTAATGGCACAATCTTTTGTGCCTCCCTCTCACAAGCACTGAGACTGTAGGGAGGATCTATATGATTGGGTTTGGATACTAAGATTTAGTCRGAAAAATAAAATGGTTATTTCTCCTTTCTCCTTTGAAAAGCTCCAAGTGGACTATACACATGCAGGAGCAGATGCAAGAATATGCTTTGCCATATAAATTTCACTAAGCACAGCAGCATTGAAGCTTTGAATAGTTCAYAAAGCCTGAAAGCAGCATAGAGAAAGTAAGCATTTCTGGATAGTTTAATATCTATGCCAATAAAGCCATTGGTAGAGTTGATCTTCTTAATGCTCTGTATGCCTTGGAAAGCACTTTTTACTACATGCAGTAGTGTGTCTTTGAAGGCAGCAAGGCTTTTGGATTGGCACAGCTATAGTGCTGGGTGAATTGTAACATCCTGGAAAATCCCTTTAAAATGCCAGACCAGGACTTGGAACATATCCAAGCATTTGTAGCAGGCACAGCAAAACAGCTTTTGGAATTTAGCCTTGGTACTATGCAGACATTCAAGATGGTATAGACATGCTCAGTAAAGCTAAGAGCACTTGAATTCAAGCAGCATAAAACAACCTGGGACACTGGATTAACTGCTGTAAGATTCTGTGTGGAAAAATCATGTGCTTGCCCGTTGGGTAAACACAGGAGGGGGAGACTGTTCAGGAAGCTAAGCCTCAGGTTCATAATAAACACACTTACAGCAATATCTATTTTTCCGCAGTGGCTGGACAGGGATTCCTGGCAGAAGACCTTTTAACTAGGAGAAAGTCCAGCTGTTTGCAGAGACTAATGGTCCGAGTATCCCAAGTGCTAATTGATAACAAGAGCAGACCTCATTCCACAATGAGCTACTTCGCAGGCTAGCAAGAGAGCCCTCCTTTCTGGCTGCAGTCAGCTGGCTGCTCAACAGAGGGGCTGTTTCAGCTTCAGGCTGCCAGCTGGTAGGGAACTTTCGGCTGATCTCCTGCCATCAGCCAGGGCCTCAGCAGGAGCCCCTACAGCTATGAACTCATTTAGGATCTTCCCCAGAATCAATAACCCTGTGGCTATAGGTTTCTCCAGATCCTTAAATCAGATCTGGCTCACTGTAAATAACTCATTTTGTTTTAAGTGAAGAGCAATTGTAAGACTTCAAGCCAAGTCCCTCAATTACATTTCCAAAGCCAGCTTGTTTACAGAAATTAAAACTAATTCTATTTTGTATGTCTGTGTCCTGCAAACGAACGGTTCACGAGCTGTAGGCATTTCAAGGCAGGTTCTGTTTTTGTTAGGAGCAGCAATATACCTTTAAAGCAATTTTTGTCCTAGGACTGCCTCACCTTCGCTGTTACATGCTGCATTACACAGTCATTAGCTAAGCCAATTCCTTAAAGGGATGTTGAGTCTGGTRTGCTTGGGAAACACTGGGAATTTTAACTTACGTTTTGCATGCTAGTTTTTAATGGGTATTTCTGAATCTCACTGTTTGAAAAAATGCCTTTATAAGTACTAAAGTATGGGTTTATAGTGAATAATGAGATTAAATTCAGACTACCACTGCAATGCTTACTGCTGTACAAGTTTACAGATCGGAATGTATTCCGGTTTCAGACTCTTTCCTTATCTTCTGATGGTATCTTTTYTGATGTTATCTTTGCAAGATGAACCAATATTAAAGAGTATCTGTGTCCYTTATTGTTCCTCTAACCATCTACTCCTTGAAGGTGTGACAGTACAAGTCAATTATTTCTCATGGGTTCACTTTTGTGACCTAAGGTAGTCACTGCAGATAGTTTTCCAAGTGATCATAGAACAACTTGCAATTTTTTCTCTTCTGATGTTTGGTCTTTTGATTAGACTGAGAAACACCAGAAAGTCCTAGAAGTATTTTGGAGAGTTAGGTACTCTGGATGGCATAAATAATCACTGTTCGGTGATCTGAGCTGAATCCTTCCTATGCTTAAAGCTTTAGTATAACTCCATGCCAGTTACCCTATCGCACCTGTCAGTGCTGCTCATCTGAGACACTATGAAAAAAGCGAGGTTGCTTTAAGCCAGGGTGGCACAAACTAATGGAAATGAGCAAGCCACAAACTCTTCTACAAAGTCTCTAGGGCTTTATTTAGTACTTACTCACAAGAAGTAGATTGTCAGTTATGAAGCCTTAGTGGTTTGTGATGTTGGTTCACATATAAACTTTTGAAGCAAATATTTGATCATCCGTGACAGAGTAACTTAAGAATAGTACTACAGAAAAAAGGAACTTACTATATAAATAAAAGGTAACTTTTGTTCTCACTAAAAGTTTTAGACAGACTGTCTATGGAACATCTAGCATGATACAAGTTTGTATTTAATGCAGTGCTAGCTTCTTTAGGGTTGCATCTTGTGGAATTTTCRAGTCCCCCAAAAGGCTAAAGTGTCACAGTTTCAGAAGCAGACATGGGAAAAAGAAGAAGAGCAACTGTGTAACTGACTCAGAATGAGCAATTGATGACAAAATGAGCAATGTAAACTAGTTTTTCACTCACCTCTGAAAATGGAAATTTCATAATCATCTTGTCAAGAACAAACTTGGGTTTGCCCAGCTCCAAGGAAAGTTTTTCTGTACAACTGCTAGCTCTACAATAATTGTATGTCACTGGGGTGAGCAGATACCGTGATCGTATAGAAATGATGTCCGGTGGCTACGGCAGACAGCATAAGCCGCACTGAATAGGAGGAAGAGACCTTGAGCTCCGCTGGTGAACCTGGGAACTGAACACAGCAAGGTAGTGAGAAGCTGTGTTGGTAGATAAATGGCTGCTTTTTAAATACAAGCAGGAAATGAAGGTCATGAATGTATATGTCAAACTTCTTTTGGCTATTATACATCCTTTTGCTCAGCTGTATCTTAAGTTTTTGTGGCATTTATAGTTATTTAGGTGCCAAAAGCACCGGAAATGTAAACAAAAAGAGCAATAGGACTCAGATACACAAGCTGAGTAAGATGGAGACAAATCCCAGCCTCATGGGAAACCACAGGTTACGGAAGAAAAAGAATACTTGATGTAATGATACAATTTCCACCTGTTCTCTCTCACTGTGTTCCAGGTACAATGCTCCCAGATGTTCTAACCATTTTGCTACAATCTCTGGTTATTAGGTAGACGTCTTATTGAATTAAATATTCACAATGACTGTTCAACACTTTCTTGGAGACTATGCGAAGTTTACATCAGCACCATTAAATATATTATAAAATTATAAAATACCTAGATTATTTTTGCCTGCATGTAGTACTTGACACTTAGCCAAACAAAACTTCATCTACTATCGTAATGATTGGCCCGGTGATATACTTAGCTTTGCATGACATTACAAGCTCCATAGTTTTTATCCACAAACTTTGAAAGCTTACGGTTCCATTTTCTACAGGGCATTAATACATTAAAGATACTAATCTCAAGAGCAAGCCTTAGAATATCCAACTATTATTTGTTTCACTGTAACATGTAATCACTCTTAACAACCGTCTTCCTTACTAATGCATTTTTGCAGACACTACATTGTGTAAATTCATATTACAAAGTTCCCTTCAGTATCTGTTGAGATTCTGGCTCCAAGAGGTCATCTGAAGATGAGTTCAAAAAATACAGCTGGTCAAGCTTGAAAATCTTTCAAGAAAAAGAAAGTCCCGGAACACAGCTTTTCTTCTAACAAGAGAGGATTAGAAACTTTCTGGGGGCACATTTTTGAGTGGTCTGCCATAGTATTCTCACATCATTGGCTGTGGTTAGAAATAGGATTTTTGCAATGGCTGATGTGACATGACAACTCCAAACAACCCGTGGTGGCTGCCTATCATTCTCTCTGAAACTTGAAAGGGAGCCTTGAACTGAATCTCTGCTGGGGTCAGCCCATGCTGGGAAGTCAGAATTACAGACCTAGTTTGCAGCGGAAGCGGCAGCTTTCCATACTGGCGCTCCCTTGGTTTCATGTCATTATACAGCCAGTTGACGAAGTTACTTTACAGGGTGTGGGGCTTTAAATGGAAGCATTTATTTTGAAGCAAACACATAAAGGAAAGAGTTTTCCCCTTTCCCTCTAAGAGGATTTTTAGGTCTTGACTACTGTATACAAACAGGAGATGATTGATAGGAATATTCACCCTCTGCTGCCTGTTTCATTTGCTAAGCACTTCGGAAGCAGAGAAAAATGTAAACCAAAACTAATTCATAACTTTTCACATGCAAGAGAGGAAAATTCTTCCATAGAACAGCTCTGATAGCCCTATAAAAATGAAATATCTGGAAAATAACAGCAGCCCTTTGGGAAAGGAGTTCGTCGTTGAAATGATTGACTCCCCAAATCCTTCCAAAGAGTTCATGAATTCAAATCTGTGAGTCTTCAGTTAGAAGCTGAGGACAGCCAACACATTAAGCTACAAGCACACTACCAACAGGGTTTTACCAAGGTGCTTAATGGAGGAGTTTTGGTCTACGGATGGCAGAGGCTATCGATATAATCACACATGCTGGGAGACAGTGCTTCACCTTCTTTTTCTTCACGGAGATTTCTACTAGGAAACTCTGATGCCAAGAAGACATAAGTAAACTGTCAATTTTTGTAACCAAAAAATCAATTTATTTCTCTTATACTGATACCTACTTATACCTAAGCTGCAAATGCTGCACCATGCACAGGTCATGCACATGCTACAGAATGTAGCACATGCTATATCCACTCACTTACRCAGAAGAGCAACATCTAAGATACAGTTTTCGCTGGTGGACAAAGTTAACTACTTCAKTAAGAGACAAAATTAGGATTCATTTACTCTAAATGCCATGTCACTCTGAAAGATGCATTCCTGTTGTTTACTATGGCTGTACTGGCAGCTAAGCTCCAACTGCCCCAGCTGGAGTAGGTTAATTTTGATACATTCCTCTTCTCTGAATGTCATTCCCTGATCTTGGCTCTGCAGTCCAAAAGCTTCACTGGTAACTGTATCAAGTGTCAGAAATTACAGTATTAAGTCTCATTCTACATCTGTAGGATTAGTCTTAGCTTAAAGAAAAGTGATATCTGTTACAAGGTCACACAGAATCATAAAACAGCACATATAATAAACTAGACTGWCTTTGCTCATCCTGAATCATGTGTCACTGGGGAAAAACGTCTCCCAAAAGAGAACCATAAACCAAACATATTGTTGCAGAATTGGAGGGACCACTGCAATACAAGCGTATCCCCTTTTCCCTTTAGAGGCCTCCCATCTGCTAGAACAGTGCAAGGAAGAGGAACACAGCATATTGTTTGTGGCCCATTGCTAGCAGTAGTCTGCCATCTGCTGATCTACGCAGCTGTGTTTACAGCCTTCAAGGTAAAGCAGTCATCCATCTTTTCTCACAGTCTGCTCTTATTCTACTGTATGCTAGTACACAAGACTATGAAATGCAGTGTCTACTCATCTACACTACAGTGAAACGGGGGCCAAAACCACAGGATATCAAAGTGCAGCTGACCATTACATTAAGACACTTGGATGTCCCTCAAAAAAATCACTCCCTAGACTGACAGCTTTGAAGCATGAGTTCAAAAAAAAAAAAAAAAAAAAAAAAAGACAGTTTACCCTAAAGGGGCTCAACCAAAAGTAGTAGCTCCCTGAACCAAAAGAAAGTGGTTCTTGGCGCCAACCAGCAAATTGCCACCTTTCCAAGTGCAGTTCAAGCAGCCAAGAAATTCCATAATCTAACACAGTCGGCCTGCTCTTCCCAGGCAGGCAGTCCCTGCACTTCGACACGCAGTAGTGATCTTTTTGTGAACTTTTGTGAACTGTGAGTCTCCTTCTCTGGAGATATTCAAAACTCGCCTCAACGTGATCCCGTGCAACGTGCTCTAGGTCACCCTGCTTGAGCAATGGAGTTGGACTAGATGATCTCCAGAGGTCCCTTCCAACCTCAACCACTCACTGATTCTGTGATCCTCCTCCTCCTCAGAGCTACCATTCTTCCACCAATTTTTCCTCAGCACGAGTGCTGACACGGCATGCGGACAATGCCATTCACTGCATGCGGCCAGCTGTACAATTCCATTATGCAAATGACAATGCTGATAATTAAAAGTGTTCATCAATTAAACCACGGAGGAAGAGGGCTCTCCTTCCTGACCAAGCAGCCTTCATCTTTGCAGAACCRGATACCACACCTCTCTGTTACCTTTGCTACAATTGTTTCAGTAGCTCCCCTGGACACTGGCTTACAGTCAGTATTTTTCTAACAGAGGTCTGATTTTCATAGCATGTTAACAGTACGGGCCTGATATTTAAAGACATGTSAGCATTTAGCATCTGGAAATTACTTTTGAAAATCCAGCCTAYTTCTCCTTCCTTTTCTAAAGGAATTCAATTTTGAAAGATGAGAGGTTCAGCCAGAAAGAGAAGCGCATGCCTGGTGCATCTTGAGGTCATGCACCAAACGAGTTGTTTCTATGGGACCTATTGTAATGTTCCTGTTTTTTCTCAGATCTCTTTCAAGAAAAAAAAATGCACAGAAAATCATAAATCAAGATGGCTATTGAATACTCACCAGCAATGCAAAGTTTAAAAGGAAGGAGGAACAGAATGAAAAACTACATGAACACTGGAACACAAAGGACTTCGGAGATGTCAAAAAAAATAGGTACAAATGTGAACAATGCAGACRTAAGACGCCAGAAAGGTAATTGCATGTCTGACCTTCATGCAGGAAGATGAAATCACAGAATTTTCACCCACAATGACTCTCTATACACTGCATTCAGGGGCAAAGCAATATGGAAATCATCTAAGGGGATAAATTAGAAAACAAAWATGGGAAAGAGTTCAGAAATTCTAGAGCAAAGGAACCAAATCAGGACAAACGGAAGTTCTGAGAGAGGGAGGACAGCTGGWGAGTCTGGAAAACTTGTATCCTGTTTGTCCATGTCGCTGGTGCAGCCTGAGCAGTAGCATCAGTCATTTCACCAACTGAGTGTCTCAATCCTCTGAGTAACCGGCCACCTTCGGGAGGAGATGTTTTACTTTACGTATCTATGAAGTACTAATTCCCACTGCCAGTCAAAGGGTTCCAGCTGGGATTTGACCAGATGTTTGCTGGGGAATAAAAATCTCACCTACTAAGTGACTGTCAAGTACATCAAAAGCCATCAGTTTGTAAAACTTATTATTTGTTACTTGGACTGGATTTAAGCTGGCACCACTGAATTTGATAGTCAAGGGATAATTGAGGCTTTACAGATAAACCAAAGTTTGGCTCAAAGGGAGTTCAAAAAAAAAAAAAAAGAAAGAAAGAAAGAAAAGAAAAAGGAAAAAAAAAGAAAGAGTTGTTGATTTATTTCAGGCTTGCTGTAGTGGTGCATATAACTGACACCTGCTCAAAGCCAGACACTAGCACCTTATTTTACAGGCAATTTTGAGTCACACAGACACAATCTACCAGTCTCTTGAAATCTTTTCCCCAGGGAAAAGATGAGTCCATCTTCACAAACTTTCCAATTATTTATGCTTTATTGGCAACTAATTCTCAGCTCTGTTTCTCCTGCTTCTTGATAGGAGCCACCACTTTCAAGAAACAGCTCTAGTCCTAACCTGAGTCTCAAGAAGTTCACCTTTTCTCCAGGAGAGAAGTCTCTTGCAGCCTGTCCTTGCCTTTCCGGGCTTGTCTCACCACATTGCATATGCCTCCTAGGCAGCCACTCCTAAGGCTGAGGATAGGTTGCCACAGCACAGGACAGAATGAGATACTTTTTTTGATCAGAAATATTTCCATTTSATTTTCATTAATAATTAATGCCTTTTAGCTTAAAGGGGGAAAGGTTCTGCTAGAATCATTTTTAATACAAGAAAAACAAAATACACTCCTCAAAAATGAATAACTTGTCAAAATCAAAACAAATTTTGTAATGATCTTGATATCTCTGAATACAATTTTTTTAAAAAAGTTATGGTCAAGATTTTCCAGCCGCTCCATCTCTCAGTTGCTGGCATTTTGAAAATTACAGAGATACAGAATTTTCTTTTTTAAATGAAGTTCTTTTACAACACTTTTACTACAAATATGATACAAGCATATTTCCTACCTTCATTTTTAAATTTGTGAGGGAGGTAAAACCAATGTCAGTATCAAAATATCAGATTATCAACAAATAAGTGGAAAACAGCCAGAATAGGCATACAGTAGTAATAAGAAAAACATTCACTAACAATCGGGCAGATGAGGTTCCTCGAACAGCTTGGCTGCTCTGCAGTGAAGGCAAAACTGCACAGCCGTTTCTGAAAGTTACTGAAGAGGCCATATGACCTTGACATCAAGTGCCTGGACTTGAAGATGTGGATTCACAGAGCTGGAAGAAAGCTCGACAGTCCTTCCTCACAGCCYTGCGGTGGATCTGCTGTTTGATCTTAGGCAAGATTATTTGTATGGTCACTTGCTTCACAGGGATCTTGGATAGTTTCCTTGAATAATACTAAAAGGAGCCTACAATTTCTTAAGTATAAGCAAGAAAGGTGGAGAAAAAGATTTACTTATACCTATAATGACCCTTGACCAGTGCTGACAGTTGTTAATTGCCACCTCTGTTATTTTTCCCCCTTTGGAAGACATGGTCCTCTGCAAATAAGGTAGTCGRAATTTATTGAATAATATTTTGATGACAATGAGAAAGAGAGAGAGAGAGACACAGAGCGGGAGGCAGGGAAGAGGTGACTGAAAATGTTGCAGCCACTTGCAACTATTAAAATGTGCCTTGCTGGCAGCTTCATTTGGAGGAAAAATATAATCTCCAGTAAAAGTGATTTATCACAGTGACACATCTCAATGCAGAGCTCAGCAAGAGCAACTTAATACACACAAAAATGAGCATGAGACACAGACATAGAAGAGAATAAAAAAAAAAATGTATTCCTGATACCTTCAGAAATGACAGCCCTCCTCTCCTCCATTCTCCACAAAAAAAGGTAAGTTTCTCTCCGGGTTCCTGATCTATTCCTCTCTGAAGTGCATATTATCCATTTTATCTGATTTTTTTTGTTGTTGTTTAAAAAGGCTTATCCTATATCTGTTTGTTATTCAGAGTGAGCTAAAAATTTTTGTAGCATGTAAAAATGTCAAGAAAAAAAATGATTTTCTGAAGAAAATTTAGGTTTCAAAGATCAAAATGGAAGCATCTGACTACCATTTCCCCCCCGGAAATTAACATTCTTAAAGCARAAATGACTCTTTTAACCATTTTTATTTATTCAAAAAACAATTTTCTTTAGAAAAAGCTTTTGACAGAAAGCTTTTGATGAGGCAAGCTCTTTTATGTACCACTAACGAATTGGTAAGTACTTAGCAACTTCCTGGTTAACAATGTATTTGTCATGATAGCAGTAACAGAACTTCAGCCCGTCTGCTCTAAAAACACAAGCTTTGCTCTCCTGTGTAACAGCCAGTTTTCACAAGGTGTTAGCAGAGGAGGACCAGACACAGCCAAAGCAGCCTGACTGCAAGCTGCAGGCTGCGGCACACAACCAACGGCTCCCTCCGCTACCCGCACAGTACCTCCTGCTCAAAATTGTTCTCATCCAAAGGAGGCGAATAAAATTACTAACTTTTTTCTATTCTCAGACCTAGCACTTGGACAGAAAGTACARTTTTTCCTTATGACATTGTCCAGGCCTTCAAAAAATGCCGTTCCTAGCTCAGAGGGCAGCACAGTTAATGCAGTACACGTCTCCTTATTCTGTGACCTGCTCCGTGCACGGAGAGAAATTTTAGAATGGTAAAATTAATTAAAAGWGTGTTAGGAAACCACA
Source organism: Rhea americana (assembly GCF_003343005.1). NCBI lineage: Eukaryota > Metazoa > Chordata > Aves > Rheiformes > Rheidae > Rhea > Rhea americana. Next base: position 400,794 of record NW_028185350.1, on the reverse strand, counting down.
ATCACAGCTTTTTCCCCACTGTGTGAAGACATTAAAATATTTTCCAAARCCAGACAAGACCTGGCCAGAGGCAATTTAGATTTAAGTTATCAGATACTGTCAAGTCAACGCACTTTAAGAGGAGAAAAACCACAACATGCAGGTGTAACGCTTATAAGCTCAGCCTTTGCCAGCAGTAAGATTCACTAGTATCTAAATATCTGCTCAGAAATGGCAGCACTTGCTCACCAGCAACAAGGCCAGCCATTCATTTTTATGCCCTAAGCAAAATCCTACAAAGTAAGACAGTTTTATTTGGCATCGGTTGCTATGGGTATCAGTGAATCTTGCTTTTCAGCTAGYTCAGGTGTGGTTTAAACAGTAGAAATAAAGGATGCTGAGGAATTTTAGAAAGCCTGAGGACATTTCTCTTCAGAGATCAAATTTACAGAGGTTATACTCAACAACATTTCCTTAAAAAAGTCCTCAATAGGCACAAATTCTGCTACAGAGATAAATTTACAGCAACTCTACCACCTTAAAAGAGTTCTTCTCAATTTAAATCACCAAAAAGACAGAATTTATGCAGCTTGGTTCTGGATTTTCAGTTCTGTCAGGAAAGCCGGAGAAATAATAAAAATAGCAAGAAAAAGGAATACAGTGAACAGCGTCTACTGTCCACTGAATCATCTAAGGAGTAGCCTTGTACAAAACCAGCGATAAGCAATAGCAGAATATCAGAATTYGATAGAAGCAAATAAAATAAAGCACACAGATTAACCTAAGAAATTAATAAAGTGTCAGAAAAAAAGCTGCTCTTTGAAAATGGCACCTGTTTACAGAGTAAATACTTTTAATACACTAAAATATTTTTATTTATTCATATAAATCATAAATAATGAATAGTAAAATAAAGATCAATAAAAGCCTTAATAGTAAGCAATTGAAATTAATGTAATTGTGTTTTTCTGCTGTCTTGTGTAGAAAATACCAAAAGACTTGCCGAACAGATGTAAAAATAAACAAACTAACAAATGATTACAYAGCTCCCTGGCTGGGCTTTGTTTGCCAAATCTCTGCCTGGAGAGGACTTTTATGCCCATATAATAAACCCTCCAAATTACRGACTTACAAAGGAAACAGCTGCTTAACCATAACGGTAATTGCTCTAGTCAGGTCACAGAGCACCCAGCCTTGAGGCTGTGGCTCAGGACACCAGTCCCACGCAACACGAGAGATGCAACTGAAGAACTAGCGACATTGTGCAGAGTTTGCAGCTAATTCCGTACTGTTTGTCAAAGGACGGGTTAGGAAAGAGGATAAAACGGTGCRTGTGGCTGACTGGCCCTTCTAGGAAGGATTACCAGCCGACAACGTGCCTGACATAGGCTACATGGCATCACCACAAGGGGCTGTGGGATATCTTGAGATGATCTGTTGTGGCCAGGTCCGGCCCACACATCCTATAGCTTCTGGCATTCTTTAGTGCACGCTAAAGAGTTAGGAGGAGCCAGGCTTTTCTCCCACACTGTGCTTTGAAGCTCACCCCAAAGCCACATTTGAAGACTGTCTTAACCCTCCAAAAGCGGAGAAGTACCCCATGCTACCTGCAGGAATAAGATTGAAACTCTCATATACTGCACTTGTATCATCTCAATGGCCTACACACCTTAAAGCAACTTGGGGCCAACTGCTGCTTGTCTTATTGATCAGTCTCATGGCCCTGCACCAGCTTTTGTGGAGGTCAATCTGCTTCAGTAGAATCAGCTATTTGAAGAGAAAGTCAAACATGTCCTTATCTAGCAGCCTCTTCTCTAGCAGATGAACATTATACTTGGGGGGAACTTAGATATAAACTGTTTAAGCATCTTTCTTATCATTACATTGCAATCTGGGAGCAGTCAGACCTAGAAAGCAGAAACCCTGACCCTCAGTCTCCTAATACAGCTACCAGAAGAATAGTGTCCCACAAGTGCTATTTTCCTTATTTATCCCGGTTGTCTCTATAAACATGAATAATCACAAATACAACACTCTCTYAGTTCTCATTCTGCCCATGTTACTAGCAGACAGAAATTGAGACTCCCATTAGCACAGATCCTGCCTGAAGTGACAGAGCCACCAAATTGAAATGGACAACTGCTCTGGATTGCACAGAAATTATCTTTTCGACACACATGTACCTGAGATAAAATTACCATTTATTCAGAAGCTAGTAGAGTCCCAATAKCTTACAGTATCTGCCCTGTAATTCCATATTAGCATGATCATTTTTGGCTCAATGATGTGCAGTGTTAAATGCACAGCACTGCCTAACTACAAAGCGCATCTACAGCGCGCAGGAAGCATTTACTGATCGTTACAGCCTAGGTACTGATCAGTCAGTGCCCAACTGTAGAAGTTGCTTAAATACCTATATTCWCAATAGGCTGCTGTTTAACATGTCATCTGCCACACACATTTCCTGAAAGAAAGTGACTGCTGCTATGATACTAGATAATTTCTATATTACTGCAGTTAAGTATGGTTTGTAAGAGACTAGCACAGCAGTAATTAAAAAAAATCAGCCTACAGATTAGACAAGCGACAGGCTCATCTCTGCAGCTGCAATTAACTGTCTTTCCTTTGGTCTCTCCTGCACAGTTCTAAGAAGGGCTACATTTTCCTCCTGCTGATGAAGGTTGATTAGCAGTCAGGTGGGGAGACACTCTGGGGATGGCATGACGCATTAATTAAATCACTTCTACCAGCTAAGTGGTGACACTCTGATTTATAGCAGAGCTCATTCAACTAGACACTGGCATTTCCTGGGCACCAAGATGAGAAAAGCCAAGCTGGGAAGCAGGTGGGAGAAAAGGGGGACATGCGCATAAAGGAAAAAAACAAACTGTGAACCAAGTATCTGCAGCTGAGAGAGATCATTTTCAAAACAGAGAGTGCTTGCAGGAGCAGTAGGAATGACCATGAAATGCGAGTTGAAAATGATTTGATTCACCTTGCTTATACACAGAGTAGTTTATTATGTATTTTATAATACCTAGTATAGTATGTGTGCACATATATATATAGTGTATACATATGTCCTGTATATTTAGTACTTTATTATATCTATAGCAAAGGCTGCTTTAGGGAAGGGTCTTTTAAAAATCTTTCAAATTAAACATAATATAAATAACTTCATGTGGCACAATTCAACATGATATACTCAAAAACAGTTTTTAACTGTAGACATGAGTCAGTGCCACATCCAGACACAACAGTATCAACCTCAGAAAGAGACAGCAGAAACCTTCAAAAGGCAGAGCACAGCAGCAACCCAGGGGCCAGTTTTGGATGCTATGCCCAGCCTGCTACGCAGTATCTGACAACAGGGATGTCTCCCAAACAGTGTTTCAATTTCTCTCTCTGCCAAAGGGCGATAATGTTATTTCACCAACCTTTGTAAAGGGTTACCTTTATCTAACTTCATCTATTTTGCTTAAGATTTTGACATTTGAAAAGGCTAACTCAAACAGTGTCCCTATTAGAAAGCTTCTCTTTTGGTAACAAGGCTACTTTCTTCCTTGTGAACTCTCTGGTTAAAAAACAAAACACACCAAAAAAAAAAAGAAAAAAAAGAAAAGAAAAGAAAGAAAAAGAAACCCCCACCACACAAATCAAGGTACATTTCTAGGCCACGGCATGTGAAATAGGTCAAAGCATAATTATTACTACAGTAATAGTTCACTACTTCTGCTTTGATAATCCTTGGATATTTTTTTCTTTGAAAACCTATACTAAGCATTTTAGAAGATTTCAAAGTCTAAAATATTCCATTTGTTGCACAGGTTGGTCATATTTTTTAGTAAGACATATCTTTATACTTTTGAAAACAAGGGGGGGTTTGTCCCCTCACAACATAGGCTGRGAAAAACTTTTTTTAATAGAAGCTCTTTAAAATAGATGCAAGTTCTCTGCAAGAAACAGTTTTGGACATCTTAAACTATGCCTGGGTCAGTCTGTTTCATAAGTGAATAAGCAGCATTTAAGTAAAACATGAGGTGGATTCAGAAGATGCATTCTTTTTAAGTCAATGTTATCATCTTTCTAGTTAACCTATGTTGCTGCAACAGACAGTGGCCTCAGACAGGACTGAAAGACCACAGCATGGTAACTGCTGTAAGAGTATTTAATGTAAAGAGAATTCTTATTCTCTAACCTTTCATTTATGAGAGGGGAAAAAAATAATTAACAAAAAAATCACTGATACAGCTTCCCTCGCAGTGACTGATAGTAAAATGACAGCTCTTACTGTAAATCTAAATTCTGATCACCAGAAGATCTTATGAGCCTCTTTGCTTAGCTCAAGCGTCATGCATATTTGACTTATCTCATTAACTTTTGCTTATCTAAACTATATTTTTTTCTTTCAGCTCAGAGCATTTCTCTTACACTGCTGTTTTAGTGCCTTTTATAAACAACTTCTACCTTTCACTCRATGCTTCATTTCATTTATAGGTGCAATTACTGTTATACATGATAATATCTTTAACTTTCCTAGCATACCCAATAGGACCTCCAAGTGCTTTATAGCTAATTTATCTTGGGAGTTAGATACTAGAATCCCTTTCTAGAAGCAGCAGCAACACAGAAATTTGGGTTATAAAGGAACTCTGAAGCAGACCAGTCTATAGATTAGTGTTTAACCAGTATCATTTGTCCTTGTTAATGTTGTATAACGTATCTGAATTCTTTTTTATCATCAACACTTTGTAACAAATACAATACTTAACACTGAATTTGGTAGGCAGGTAGGTGGGGGTGGGAAAAAAGAGATAGCTCAGTTTTAAATAGAACCATATGCACCTCTTTCATCATTAGAATAAATTTTCAGAGAGGTGAAGAGAGGGTTAGCTGCATGACTCTCGTTAATGTTAACTTTATTTCAGTAATGAGGTGACAGTACAATCACTGGAGCTAACATAATCACAGTGAAGAGACAAAAGTATGATGCAGTAAATACTGCTGGAGATGACACTGACAACGCTGATAGGTTGTACTGAGGATAGAAAAATAGGTGTCAGTGGCAAAATAATGCAGTGAGGGTAAAGATCCTGCCTTAGGATATAGTAGTAAAGCTTAAAACTGACAGGAACATGCTGCACTGATGTGGATGAGGGCAAAGACACTGATCAAAGTACTGTCCTGAGCTACTGAGCACCCAGTATTCAGCTTTGCTAGTTTCCAGCAAACCCTGAGGAAGCAGGGGGCTAACAGTACTGTGCCCTTAAAACTAATTAAGGAAAGATAAAGAGGATTAACATAGTAGCAAAAAACGGATGTTGACATTAAAGAAAACAGCAGGTTTAGAAATCAAAACCTATTGGTGACAGCCCCAGAAGACAATGCCAGTAATATACTGGATCAGAAAGACCTTATACAATGAAAAGCGTGAGAGCCGTGTCATTGCATGCCATTACTTTAGCTAATAGAATGATCTGAAGAGAACAAGGCTTGGAAGAATTTTAAAGTAATTATCAAACCTGTTAGCACCCATTTTCCTCTGCACAACACACAAACAAAAGAAAAGCAGACAAAGCTATTATGGGAAACTCACAGGAAGAAAARGTGAGAAGATGGAAAATGAGTTGGGTAACCTTGCAAATGTAAAAATAGTAATTACACTTTTTTATTAGAAAATCGGTATATAAGGATGTTTATTTAGCCTTGCACTGAAAATACATGCAGCTACATAAACACTATCAAATATACAGTGCATAATCATCCATATCTAAACACAACTAGGAAAGAAGCAGCAGTGTAAACRCAATGTATGCACCCACTCTATACAACTCTTGCACTATTCAATACCTCTGTAAGCTCAGTATAACTYTACCTAGATGACATAAGGCTTTTTTTAATCACGTTAAACTGATTCATTTTAAGTTGTTTGTACCGAGTTGATGATTTTAACTTTATAGATACAAATGAAGTGTATTTATAATGACACGAACAAGATGTGTCCTTTTCACTTGGTCTCAGAATCTTATTGACCCTTTGAAGACAGGAGCAGAATTGTTCCTAGATTGCTGGCGCTCAGCACCAGAGCTAGATGGTAAGCCCTCTCCTTTTTGTATTCTTAAGACAAAACCGTAATCAGTTTTGCCATTTTGGTCTGCCGCATTGCCACTTTTACTGCAGATACTCAACCACAGCAAGAAGAGCCCTGATCAATATATCTTTGTTGCATAGCCCTGAATTAACTACATCTCACTTGCTGTTGACAGCGACACAGATCACACGCAGCTGCTGCTTCCACTATGAGAAACATGAATTCTGGAAAGCATATTCATTATCTGGTTGTTAAAAGCAACAGAGCATGCAAGCCTCACCCTGCCTGGGTTACCTGAGAAATCAGCATCTCTGTTTTATTAAGTGACTGCCAGCTTGTCACCTTCTCACTCTAACCTTGATGTGGTAGGACCATGACAAATGCATATAGTGTAACATCAAAAAACATTTCATTGATATTCACAAATAGATGGCTTAATTTGTTTTAATAGCCTGGCCMCTTGCAGTTTCCACTGCAAACCCTGGTTTTGAGGAAAGAATATATTGGCTCTTTAAATGGAATCTACCTGAAAGCTAACTGGCAAGAAGCCAGTGAGTATCCTGATAAGGTCCAAAACTCTCAGTCTTTACTCAGCTTAAAGCACAAAATTCCAACAGAATCCCCCTTTYGAGTTGCAGGAATCGAGTCAGAAAAAAAAGTAACTTCATAAAAATTACAACTCCTTTACAAATCTTGCACATATGAATATTACTTGTCTATTAAAAATATATAAATTAATTTCTATTTGCTGTACAGAACAAACAAAGGCCTATAGGGTGAAGTTAAAWTTTTATTTCTCTCATACTGCAAAAATAATGGAGCTCTCACTGTTGCCAACTCCTACATTTTTTTTTTTTTTTATGAGCCTCCTATTTGTTGCTTTGCTTTCAGTTGCAGCTGCTGGAGTAACCTCACAACACAGAAAACTCATTTTTTACATAAGAAAGAAAAATTAGGCTTTTAGGGCTGTAGAGAGAAACTCAGAGCTCTGAAACTCTGGTATTCCAACTTCAAAAGGTAAATAAAATTTCTCATTTATTTTTTAATTGATTATGGTGTTGGCAATGGGCCTGCCTTGTGATAAAAATGCTTGRGGTTAGAACTTTCAGCATTCCCCAYTGCTCTTCTGGTTCATATATTATCAGTAAATCATCTCACTTTCAACTGCACAGCTTTTATAAAGAGGAATATGCATGATTCAGACAGAGCACAGCTTGATTTTGCTAACTAGGACGCCAGGAAAAAAAGCATGCTGAGCACTGGGAACTGGTCTTCCCAGGTATCGCTAAGCAAAGAAAGAGATCATTGTTTACGTATTTTGGTAGAATTACATTTCAGTACAGAGCTGGTCTTCTGCAGTGTGAGATAAACGTACACAACTGCAACTCATCTGCGCTCATTTTGAGATAACTGAAAATTCTGAAGTGACTACTCAAAAAAAACGTAATATTAATGCTGGTGGCCTTTTGTCATTACAAAAAGAAGAACTAAATATAAACCTTTCATGGTAAAAAATTGAGACTAATAGCACGCATGCTTTTCTTTTTGTAACTCTTACTTCTTCCATAAGCAAGCCTCCTGTGCTGTTGGCAGTAAGCTATCTTAACTAGAACAAACTCTTCCTCCAGTGACTTGAGTTTTCAGTAACTTTTGAACAGATTTGGAACGCTAGTTGCTGAAAAAGTAACTGTATGCTTATTGAAGCAAATCCTATACATTTGGCACATTTGGTTTGAGTAGTGAGATCCTGGTCTGAGGTCTGAGTTTCCAGGGACAAATGCAACAAAACAGTAAAACTGCCTTGCCAGCAGCACAGGTGTCTGGGAGAGTATCAGTTCTCTCCTGAAACTCTGGTTAAATATTGATATGCCTTTTAACATGCACTGCAATCACGACRGTATGAAATTCTGCATAAAGAGTGCAAGCAAAGGTGGAATGTGACAGCCCGCTGAAAACTACATCTAGCAYCAGATTAAAATCAGGGTGAAGGGAAATTGAAAAGGCAGCAAAAGAAAGCGTCATTCTCTGCTGTCTCAAAAGCAAGGGCCRGGGGCAGAGGGTGCCATGCTATCTTTCTTTACTGGGTAAAGCAGCTTTCCTCAAAGAATGAGAATTCCTGCTGTCCTCTTTCAACCTGCTGTAATTGCTGCCAACGCAGATCCAAGACAAAGCAGGAGAATGAWAAATAAATAAATAAATAAGCAAACAAACAAATACCTAAGGGAAAAGAAAAAAATCAGAGAAACCAGAGCAGTCAGTGAGTCAAGGGAACAAACCAAGTGCAGGTTTAACAGTGGAAAAAAGGTTTAGTGGGAAAAGGGAGGCAGATTAGCCAGCTCCGCAGGGCCTGCACCGCCCTGCTGTCCCTGAAACATCTGCGGTCTCTGAGCACAAGGGACACAGCCGGGCAGYGGGCGCTTTAACACTTAATTACTTGCTACAAAATGGGTTTGTACGCATTTTAACCACAAAAAAAATTAAATTAAATTAAATTAAGTTAAATTCCCGCAGCGGACTAGYTCAGCCGGAGTCACTCAGGGGAAGCCAACACACGAGCGGCAATAACGCCGAAACAAAATGGCGCGCGGGCGCCGCCTCGGGGCGCGCCGGGGCCTCGAAGCGCCGAGGCCGCACGCTCCTACCTTGCTTCCCCGCCGCGAGCCGGCGGCGCGGCGGGAGGCAGCGCTC
>NW_028185350.1:383245-391635 GCF_003343005.1 Rhea americana | reverse complement strand
GGGGGGGGGGGGAGAAAAAAGAAAAACAGTGTAAGAGGCATACCACAACTGCTTACTCATAAGTACTACAATTTTGCTTTATTTTAAATACTGTTTTTTAAGGCATCGGCAATTTGGATAAATTATGAGCCTGATTGTCCATGTATGGACACTCGTTTACTTCCTGAGGTAACACCGRTTTGAACGTTATTCTAAACCGCTCCGTAACTGCGGTCTGCAAAGGTCTCCAAACACGYGAGCTTGGACGCAGGACGCCACAAGTGCCGTCTCGCGCATCCGACGCACGTGTTTTTGCGCCTGTGGTGGTGTCAGGCACTTAAGATGTCACACAGGTTGGGCASCTGGGCACACAGCCAGCTGCATCCCACTTCCCCAACTGATGGCATTTTATTCATGAGGGTGCGTGAGAAAGGCAGGTATTACTCATATCATAGCTGCTTGGAAAGGCTCCAGGTGAAGCYGGGTCAAAAGTGGTAGGAACTACAAATGCAGAGGAGTCTCCCTGCTCTGACGGGTTTAAAATCTAAACGTGTTGTGCAGAATGGAAACAGCTGACACCCGATTCCCATTCACCTTGATTCCCACTAGTGTCTTGTTCTGTAGGTGCATCCAGAAAGAAAGAAAACACGTACTGGATACAATGAGAGTTATATTTAATTGGAAACTTGCATTAAATCAGCAAGAAATCAGGTGCTAGTCCTGGCTGTAACCATTAATATTAGAAACAGACTAGCTGTGATTGCAGCTAAGGAAAAATCACAGGTGCACCCCCACCTGCCCCCAAGTCCCATTTGCAAAAAGTAATTTCTGATCTTCTCTCCCCTTAGTATAGAAACTTCTTTTTAGTTTGCATTTCAACAASACAAGCTTTTCAGCCAGAGTACGTGTCTTATTTTTCTCTCCTTTGCAACTTAGGGTTCTGTTTTACGGTAAGCAAAAAGGCAGATCACAGCAAACATACATCAGTCTAAAGAGATCTTAAGAATTCTTGCCCAAGACATGTATGCTCATCTACTAAGAACTATGATTTCTAAGAAAATTGGGGGCCATCTGACTTGCTTTGCTTCAAAATAGAACACATTGCATAGACAATATGTACATTGCTAAGATCCAGACTTGTTTGACCAAAGATATTAGACTGAACTACCTGTTTAATTAGATCAAAAAATGAGGAAGTCCTTTCCCATCACCCCCTGCAGGTTTTGAAGTTGGCATCCCCCCCACCTCCAGCTGCATATAGCTGTTTGCCTCAGACTATACAGAAATGCAGAGGACTTATTAACACACCMATAATTTGCTGAACTCCAGCTTTTGTGGAACTTGCTGAGTTAGAGAATTCCTTTTCACCTCCTCCCATACCTCTACTTGACTAGAATAACTAAAGAACAAATACCACATTATGGTGCTAGTTTAAAGGAACTAGTGTGCTCKCAGTTTAAGTGATGAGCACAAGACAGAAAAGATCCTAAAGCCTGAGCCTGTTCAGCTAAGTGACAAGGCAAAAAGAAAAGTTCGCTTTTTAAAAGCAAATCAGAACTAAGGTTGCATTTAGAATTTGCTGTGCTTAGTGCTTTATATTCATAAATTTAGAGTTCACTAATCCTAACATAATTTGAAATTTAAGTCATTAGAGCCTGAACACTTACAGAAGATAGAGTGATAAATTGTCATGATAATGTGTGAGATGAGAACACTGAAACCAAGATCCCAACTCATCAACTGTTCAGCGGTAGGCCCAAACCAGAAACATGCTTTTGCCTTTTCAAAACTCTAGCCCATCAAGTTAAGAAACATTTTTACCCAATTCTCTGTATACTACCCCAATGAGGCAGTACAGCACGCCCTTCCAAGGCCAGCGACTCAAGTWCAAATTTGGCAGAGATGGTCAAAGCAATCGCTGCCATGCCCTACTGTCAGAGGTCACTTGTTCCATATTGGTATGGCCAAATACTATACCTGTTCCTCATTAGAGGTGAGYTGCTATCATTTTCCACTAACACTGAGATTTTTGCAAACTACAGGAAATAAAGAAGGGGTACATAACCCATTCAACCATCCCTGGCCTTGACCCCAGTGCAGGTAAACAGAGCTAGTAACAGCACTGACTGTTCTCGTTAAATCTGCTGCCAAACACAAGTCAACAACTCRAGTCTCTTAGCTGAGGAACAGGAAGCTGGAGCCAAAGAGTCACTGACAACCACAAAATGAGTTTCTCAGGAAATCTTAGGATGTACTGCTGGCCATGAAATCTACTGACAGAATCATTAGGCTTTTTTGTAAGATGTATGGATGCCACTTAAACAGAAGTGTTAATAGGTTTATACTTCGGGGGGGGGAGGAGACACAGATTTGACATTTATCACTACGTCACACAGCATGAAGCAATCATTTGCATTCCTTTTCCTGCTCAGTCCAGTTTTGCAAAGGGACAGGTGTCTGTGCAGCATTAAAAGAAACATGTTCTTAAGGTGAATTGAAATAGATGGCCTGCTTGCTTCCACTGCCTTGCCTTTATTAAGCATATTCAAGCTCTGTGTCCCTTTCTACTCCATTGCATTATTAAAACTTATTATTTTGCTACAGTTCCCTTGTAGTTCAAGGGCACAAATGAGAATATGCAGCATTTTAGAACACCAATACATTTTTAATGACTTAACATATAGGATAGACAGGACTTAAACAGCTTGCCAACCAGGGAGGGAAGGCACAGTTTCTGTCCCAACCAAAGGACAATAGTCATGATACATTTCTGAGYATCTATTTTTCTAGAAGAGACAGAGGCCAGGAATTCTCATAGATGGCTGAATCAGGTTAGTTCTTACGATTCCTTACCATCGCTGCTTCAAGCAGTGGTATAACCAGCCAAGAAATTAATAGAGTTGGAAAACAAAGTAATAGTAATCCAACAGTATCTTGATCTCATCAGTAGTAGTGCAACAATGTGAAGTGCTGGAATACACCTCAGTAGGAATGATGTAACAGACCAACCTGACTGCCTTCTCTGAGAAAACCAGTTATGAAATGGTGGAACAAGTGTGAAAAATCTGTTTAACACTGAAAAGGGAAGTGAATAACCTCTGCTAGCCTCTCAAGACAGCATTTCACACTGCATCATGTCTGCTGCAGCAAGTTGCCATAGGATGGCAGCAAAGGGGAGAGAGGTACGTGACTGGATAAACTGCCGACGCTAAGGCTTTTAAGCTTTGGAGAAACAAGATTTTCAGGAGAATCTGCTGACAGAACCATTATCTCACTTGATGACTTCTGGGAAAGAACAATGAAAACAATACAAGTGGATTTTATCAGATGGCTGGTTACATTACTTCTTGTTTGTGTCACATGCAGGTTTAATTATAAGCACAAGAGAATATCCTGCAATAGCATTCTTCACATAATCTTTGCACCAGGATACTCCAGTGTGTTCAAAATTTCTAAGCCTCTGTAGACTGCTTTTATCTCAGACAGGCAAGAGAAAGTGCCAATTTAAACAAGCATACGCAAAGTCAAAAGTTATGGAATCATGCTCTAGCTGCACAGAGATGGCTGAGGTAAAAACAAGGGAAATGAAGCTTTCTATACAAAAAGCAGCATGATTTTTTTCTCATGCTTGTACCTAATGTACTGACTTTCAGGAAGAATAGAAGTTTAGCCAATATCCTACAGCTTCTCTAAAATCTATTTCCTGTAGAAATCTTTAGAAGGAGATGGTTTAACCTGCAACTTTAGAGAACTATAGGAAATTGATGGCAGAACCAACACTGTCTTCCGGTATGGTTCTAAATAGATAGAAATTTAAGAATAGCAAGCATGTCACACTGCAAAACAAAACATCATGGCTGTTTAACTGAACTCCTACGACACAGCTGTCCTCAGAGGGCTTGCACAATGTTCTGACATTCTAGTGTAATTACTTAATATGCAAGAACATTTTGTTAAAATCAGATCCTAGAACARCTCCACCCTTTGCCTCCTGCACAACCAGGAGTGAAGCACATTAGAATTACCAGGGCATGAATAAATTCAAGCAACCAAGTCTTCATTGCTGCCAGTGAGAAAATGGACTAGCAGAGAGCTGTTCCTAAGACTCAGACTCTCATTTGAGGAAACTGTTGCAGAGCAATGAGGGAAGCATTACAGACAATARACATGTCATCCCAGGCAGAACCCTGCTCTCCTCACATGTTACGGGACTTTGACAGAGTAACAACTCCATTGGAGTTCTGAGTACTTTAAACTCACCTAGGAGGAACATAAGCACATAGTGATCCTAATACAAATCCTTGAGACTAAGGAGAAGAGAGGGATTTTTTTTTTTCAGGATGCAAAATACCTTTTMTACCCAAGATAATGAAATAGGAACTGAAAAGCATCTACACTAGCTATGTGAAACATCAATACTTTCAGCTAGCAATCCATATAAACTGAATAAATAATTCATAATTACATATGTAGTGTACACCATGCACGTCAAAGTGCTCCAGAGAGAGAAGCACAACAGGCATGCTTTACCCTCTAAAAGCAAAAATCCTCTAACTATTACTGTCAATCTGGAAAGTCTCTAGACTGCAGAGACACAATTGAACCTTTATGCACAACTGCAAAGCTGTATTACATACAATGTTTTCTACAATGTTATGTAGCCTAAATCCACTCCGTGCATCCTAAAATGCTAGCTATCTGCTTAGACTAGCTATTTTAGTATTCAAATGTCCTCCTAGGGCTCTAAAGCAGTCATTTAACAACTGAAGAAAGCAAGATTAAATCCCAGAGAATGCAAGTCCCTTCCTTACACTGTACAGTTCTGGGTTTGTCCCTGAAAACATCATAAACCATTCACACTGAAGCTCTTGTAAAGCAACAGCTGCTGCCTTCCTCTTTCGGATTCCAGTCTCCAGCTCCTTCCCCTTGTTGCTCAGGTCATGCAGCTTTCAAACAGGCAGAAGTTCTGGGGGATACTCGCCATAGCAGTACTTTGCAATAGGATCTCTATAGGTGTTTTCATGCTGCACACTCTGTGGGGAAGAGGAGAAGCTGTAAAAATACATGTTAACACAATACATCCTTGTGCAATGAGAGGCAAAACCCAGAGTGTTTATACGTTTGCAAGGTATTTCCAAACATTTCTACACATTACAAGGTCATCTAGGCTSAAACAACACTGCACCCCTAACACACAATAAAAGTCAGATGCTGTAATACAGTCCTCTAATGTTGAACTGTAYCCAGAAATTCTTTTTCAGGAAGCTGCATAAGTAGATAGGATCAGATTGAACATCTCAAAAGTTTAGATAGGCTTAGGCAATGCTGTCAAATGCTAAAGGGAAGCAAGGCAAGAAGCTGCTGCTTGAAGTGTGTGYGCTTTTGGTGGGAAAAGCTCGAGTTCAGACACTACATGTAAGCAAAGCTTTGGAGATAAAGGTAAGAAACTATGCCCCTTGTTTACAGTTCATCTGTAGTACTACATTAACTACTTAAGCTTCATCCCATCTCCACCAGCATTTTCTAAGAGGTCTAATGTTTCCTTTTGGTGAAAACTTCTAATAAAACCACTGTAAATTTACTGGGTAACAGAAGTTCATCTCTGTTTTTAAAAAGTAAAAAGACATTATCACATACTTTTTGCTTGAGTGGCTATGGAGATGAATGTCAATGTATGGGAAAATCTGAGAACATACTCTAAGATAAACAGCATCTCTGAAGCTACTGGGAACAAGTCACACTGGGGAAGATCTCATAAGGATGAGAACAAACCTTGTATGACATCTTCACCAGCYGTTGAACTCGGCTGGCCTCTTTCTAGTTTAGAACCTCTCCTTTCTAAAAAGGAGTGCACAGCTCATCCTGCTGTAAATATACATAATGCTCTTTATTTATTTTTGATGTTATTTTTTCACCTTGTTTAATCAAAGGACTGCCTTCAGATTAGCTCTCAGCCATAACCACAGTGCATGCATGAGGTACATACATGCACAAAACAGCCACTCATAGGACCAAGCCCCATTCTTCAAGGGCACATTTTGGATATTGTCTTTTTTGAGCCCTCCAATTGACATGGGACATACACTTGTGTCTTACCTGTGATGAAGTTCTACATTTTGCCAGACACAACTCAAAGCGATCTTCCACTGCCATGAAGAGGTTTTGGAAAGCTATAGCTGCCCGGTTCAAGAAACGTTCCAGGAGATGTTGCTAAAATAGTTTTAAAAAATTACTTTAACAAGGCAGAATCAAAACCCATGTTAACTTACACTGACCAAATTTCAGAGGAATAGCAAGCAGTTCCAGTGTAGCATATCTAGAAAGCATTAAAATGTTAACACACCAAGGAACCCCAATCATAGTAAGAAAATCTAGAGGAGCCTTACGCTGTACCAGGTTAATGGAATACAGGGGAGTGTATTTCATAAAATTGATATTGGTTGGAATAACTATTTTACCATCACTTCCCTTCAGCAACTGCAATTCCTTTGAAGTTGAAATATTTCACAAGGCTCCCAATGCTTCCTCTCAAAGGTGGGAGGGATGGACTTTTTTAAAAAAACAAGAAAACCTCTTACATTTATAACTTGTCACATGGTCCTAGCAGGCTTTCCTCATCCCTCCACAATAAGGAACTGCCCCCCCCAAGGAAAAGGATCTTCACAAATAAGCACTGTTAACCTGAGAACACCTGAACAGACAAATTCTACGCACTTTGTTGGGCTGCAGGCAACAGGAAACGCAGTACTCGTATACGCTGCAGCAGCCGTTGGGAAGGCAGCTCTCACAGCTGTACAGCTTTGTACTAGGCACATTGACATTACAACAGCCATTGACTAGCAGGTCCTTCCTCTCACAGATGTAGCCTGAAAAACAAAAACAGTAGTGACAACTGGCAAGACTCATTCCTCTGAATCTTCCATGGGAACAGGCTCATGATGAATAGAAATGCTATAGTATAAAACACATTATTTTGGAATGCTATAGTATGAAACACATTATTTTGGAATGGTTTATTTAATAAAATATGATCCTCAATATGACTAAAGTGCTACCTAGCAATTCTTTGAAATGGCATTCAGAAACAGGGCCAAGTTTTACAGCAGCCTGATATTGCCTGCACAACTACTGCGTACCTACTGTATTACAGTAGGATAGGTGTAAGGATTCAGAAGAACCCTTAATAGAGTAGAACCACAGAAATTATATCTAAAGAAACTGCACCACCACAAAATTACAGTATGAAGGATATCAGTGACTTTAGAGACTTCAGTGAACCAGCAGTTAATATAAATACTAATCACTACCAGAAATAAGTCACAGAGAATGCGACAACTTTTTGGTATGGCCTCTGATGTTCCGTCAAGAGAGGTCCAGTGCTTGAACAACATAAAGCACATAGGAGATGCACGTGTGCATGGGAGAAAGACTCCATGCACTTAAAACATGCAGGTAATTGCTTCCAGAGCCTAGGCCAGAGACATGCTTGAGTCTACAAGGGTCAGGTGAGCTTCTTAGCTGTGGCTGAGCCTTAATCACATCAATCCTGAATTGCCTCCATGCAAGGCAAGGTGTCCCAGTTCTGTGCGAACCGACTTGGAGTTCTTCGAGTCTATGGTTAGACTCGCCTGAACTACTAAGCCCAGCTAGACCCAAGCCTGCTGGACAGAAAACGACCTCAGCAGTGTCCACAGCCACATCAAAACCAACCCAGGCTTTGGGTGAGCTGCCAACAGGTGAACGGCCAACAGCTGAGCTGCCCGCAGTAATAACACAATAGTAAGGAGCAGTTGTAACCTGAATCAATCGGGCAACAAAGCGTTCAGCACTGCAGCATACAGAAGAAAGTCTCAATATTAAGCATACCCAGTTCATCTGTAATGAGGAGCTTCCCCTGAACCGAATTCCTGCACTGGTTACTCAGCTGGCTGCTGTTTCCCAAACTGAACTGCACCTTCCACGCAATGGGCTGCTCGTGCTCCTGCACTTGGAGGAGATTGCGGTCTCGCACTGTCCTTTCCTCCTGCAAAGGAAGACAGTAATGCAACCAAGCGTGCCAGCTCTTTCTCTCATTCAAATCCACCTGGTTCTCCCTTGATTAAAGATTTGTAACTGTTGTAAATTCCACAGCACAAGAAATGAAGAAAAAAAAAATCAGTGGAGCAAGCAGTATATTACTTGCTGTAGCTACAGAAAGTAATAGTTAGATGAAAATGGGGCTATGCAAGTTCACCACAGGATCAGCTAACACACCTGCGCTCAGTTACTGTCAACCACAAAAGCAGCGCAGGTCCTATTAAACAGCCATAGGTCTGTGTATTTCTTCCTTCTGCAAATTCTTTGCTGGCAGAATTACAGTTCACGAGAAATGTTTTATATATATATATATATATATATATATATATATATAT
>NW_028185350.1:336275-381890 GCF_003343005.1 Rhea americana | reverse complement strand
CGAGGGGCTCGGCGCTTCGCGGCCGGCCGGCCTGAAGGCCCCGCGAGGGGTTCGGTGCCAGGACCCCGTTGGATCTCCTGCAGTGCTRCGCGTGTGAGG
Organism: Rhea americana; assembly: GCF_003343005.1. NCBI lineage: Eukaryota > Metazoa > Chordata > Aves > Rheiformes > Rheidae > Rhea > Rhea americana. Next base: position 381,791 of record NW_028185350.1, on the reverse strand, counting down.
CGTCTGCGATCTCCTGAGCGTCCCGCTCTCCCGCCCCGCATCTTGCGTCTCTGGTTAGACCTGTTRTCCAGGTACTGTTGAAGTGACCAGGCGTTGTAAGATGAAACCCCCAAATCTGGAAAAGGCTCAACAGTGCTGAAGTTGGATGCCTTTTGGAACAATGTCCATTTAAGTCATATCTGACCTTAAATCTGTAGGACTCTGTAGGAGATGTAGGTTACATCTCATGACAGTGTTGCACCTTCGGTACGTAGCATTCGTGTCGCTGCCCCCTTCATGGCTGATGCCCYGTAGATCTGCACTGTATTCTGAAAGCTGGTTTCACCCTGTATGACAGCCTAGTAGACTGCTAGCGATCTGGAAGGGAGTGAAGGATTTTCCAAGCCTCAGATTTACCTTCTCACTTGACTCTAGTCTCGGCTCATAGACGARGAAGGTGAGCGGGTTTCTTTTTAAGCAGTGACCCCAGAGTTGTTCACTGGTAGGGCAACYTAGCCTGAGTGGATCAACCTGGGATCTTGGCCATTTTGTCATACCTTAATTACTGTTTTGATTAAAAAGGCGTAGTATTAGATACTCACCTGACAGAGATACTGTTARGCAAGGATCAGTTCATATTTACGGCAGGGAAAAAGTAAAAGGTTCCTGCAGTACTAAGTGTAAAGTAACAATCTCTGGGCAAATATTTAGTATCTTTGAAATATGTATTCTTACTTTAATTTGTTTTGACTCTTAAAGCATAGCACAGATTGAAGTGTATATTTAGAAAGATTAAAACCCTGTTGGGCATTACAAGATTGTAATTTGTAGTGTTGGTAACTGAGAGTGTCAGAAAACTTTGTTTAGAGTTAAATTTTTGGTGCATATGATAGCCTACCTGTGCCCTCCCTATGAAAAACTGTATTTTCTCTGCCATATGTGATTGTCCCAATTTTTTAYGTACATTGACATTGGTGTATTTATGTTACTCTCAGGAAGATGTCCAGAGTTGGAGTCACATTCTTCTGTGAAACACTTTGGGAAGAAAGATGCCATCCAATATATTTCTTTAGTCTTTGGTCCTGCCATTCATAAATGTGCAGATGAACTTCCGTGCTTGTTGCTTGGTAGCCACAACTCTCTGTTTATGCACTCTGAACTGCATGATTTGGGCTTTAGTAGGGGATAAATTTTGAATTTAATGCAGTTTTGCATGGGCTAATGGATCACTGGGAGTATAGAATACAAGTAAGAATGTAAAGATACAGGGAAAAACTTAAATATGGATGGCTAGGAAATGTTACGAGAATCAGAGTCCTTACAGCATACAGATGGAGGGCTACATGTTTATTTATGTACATYTATGCCATATGAAATGTCCTGAATAATGTAACTTTCGATATTCAAAATCCTTTTACATTTTCTTCAGTAGCTATAGAAGTCCAGCATGGAATAGGATCAGATTACAATATTTAAAGTATCTTCTCTAAATCTCCTATGATGTGCCTGTGGACAAACCACTTGCAAAAATAGCCCATGCCTTAGTTTTTATATGATTAATATAACATTTAACTTGTCTAAGACTGTTTGCTAAGTACTCTGTGCAGTGCTTTGATTACAACGATTCTCTGCTCTTTTATGCTTTTGAATTATCTCAGTTTTTAAAAGTGTAATGTATTTGAGAGGTTCCCTTAAAATTAGAACTTGAAACAAGAGATTTAAATAACTGAATCACTTCTCTTTGTTCTAGAAAAAGTTCCTGAAGTTAATACAGTTTCAATGCCTTTTCATTTCCCACATCAGATTCTATTTGAGCTGACAATTCCAGAATGAGTGGAAGAAGAACATGTGATCTTTTGCACATGTGCATAGTATTTATGACTATTGTGCAGCATTTGCTAATGGCAATTTTATGGTTTAAAATGAATGGGTTGCTTATTTTAAAAATATTGTCATGACTTGATTGTATTTTTCCATTAAAAATGTTTCTATTCTTTTTTTTACCTCAATTTTGCTTTACATTACGAATTTCTTCAGAAGAGGAGGAAGAAGAGATTTCACTTYTGAGAGCTCATGTTGATTCACATGTCACATCTAGAGCTATGCTGTCAGTTGTCCTGAAGTTCCTTTCCAGACCATGTCATCCTGTCACTCTACAGTCCTTGTAACTGCTACATACTGCAAAAGGAGATCTGACTGATTCTTGCCCTGCTTGGGGACCAGTTTCTGTGTGCTTTTGTTCGCTAGTTGGAAGTTGTTCCTTCAGCAGTCTACTGAAAACAAATGCAAACTTGAGGTGCTCTTCATGCCAGCCATGTCACTAGCTGAACGGGTTTCACAGCCCTCTGACTCTGTGGGCCTCTGTTACTAGTCACACTGGGAACTTTTGACCTACAACGTTGATGTTGAGCGTTTTGTGTTTTAAGGTTTTGAGGAAAATGCAGAGACGGCATAGCAGCAACACTGACAGCATTCCTCCTGAAAGGTAAATATTCTTCTCTCTCCCATTTTCCTCTCTAGAAACCAATGTTCTGATTTAATTTTATAGTGTGTTTCATGATTTTAGAAGACAAAAGCTCAGAAGTCAGAAAGGCCTGTACTTCCTATATGTGTAACAGGGTCAGGCTTTCAGCTTAAGTTTAGGGATGGATGGGCTTTTCTCCTTCATGTCATTTTTTGGCTGCTGCTAACTGCAGCATTTCAGATGTGATGATCCAGTGTGGCACATCCTACCCCATAATCCTTACAGTTTACTTACTGAGACAGGATGTTTTGCCTTACGGAGCTCTGCAGTAGAGATTCATGGTGCTGTCCTGTGGGGGTCCTGAGCACTGTCAATCTGAAAGGATSAGTCTGCAGGGACAGAGGCTATCTATATTTCTTGTTGTAAATATGTTCAAAAAGTCTACTGGTCTGAAGCTCCCAATTAGTATGACTTAATAGATTATAAAAATTTTGGATGATCCTTCACATCATCCCAGAATCTGTATCTAGCTTCACATAGGTAAATATTTTGAAGTAGAATGCCCCTAATTCATTTCTGTAATTACAGCATCAGTAAAAGCAGGCTTGCAACTGTTGTTGTTCTGGCACTAAATATTCCCTTGTGCTTTCRCAGGACTAGTGCATGAGTTGGTTTTTTTTTCTTTCTCTCTAAAGAAGAAACTAATCTAATTACTCTAAGACAAAGATGGAGCTAACAAATTTCATTGCTCTGGCTAAGCTGARATAGTAAGTGAAAGATTCTGATCGCAAGCAGTCGCTAAATATTTCTTAGTGTTTTTTTGCAGGTAGAGATGAAGGTTGATGTCGTGGCCACTTCTAGTATGGTGGCACTCTTAATTTCAAGGCAAAAGAAAGCCATCTTGAAATCGCGTTCACCATGTTTCTGCCCAATCCTCAGTGCAGTCTGTGGGGTTTATACCAGCAAGCAAGCTTGGAGCTTGAGAGGCATATAAATATTGCGTGGACTCTCTCAAATGTGGTGTAGAGCACTTTGAGTCAGTATAGACTTTTATGGCACTTCAGGATCTGCTTGAATAGTTAAAAAATATTCAGGATAGAWATTTATTATTAAAGGTAAATGTCAATTGGTTTTCATAAACACATCAGTATTTTACTAGGTAAATACATATTGTCATACATTTTAGTATTTTAGCTGTAGAATGAAATTCGGGTGCCGCTAACAACATGGTCTTCACTTCTGTTGACTTTAGTGGAGTCACAGTTTTATCTGTGTTTATACATTTCCAAGTATGTGCCTGATGAGTTCCTTCCTGCTGAAACCGTAATCACATATCCTGGTAGTATTGTTCCAAATAATGTTGATACATTTGTCTGTAATGCTGAGTCCCACCCAGTATGTTTGTCATGTTCCCAAATGCAAGTGCAGATCTGTCAGTTTATTATCTCTGTCTTGTGTGTACATCCCCAAATTGTAACATTAAGTGTAAAATCCGAGATCTGTCTCATGAATATTTTGAACCAGAGATGGGTGTGCAGTATCTTGTTGACTTGATTCCTTGATGGAGCCTGTGGAGAGACATTGGGAATGGGGTGTAGCTATATAAAAGCCTTATTAGGAGTTTGTATAGTGGGAAGGGGTGCCCGGAGAGGATTGAAGCTAATTCCAGAGTGAGATGAAAGGCAGTGCTCTGTGCCATGTAAGAGGCCTGGGGAGGCTTTTGAGCTCATGGGAGAGAGAGGATTAAGGTCCCTGTATGTGCCTGCATGTGCTGTCTCAGCTTGTGATCACTATTTCTGAAGTTAGAGATCTCCAGGGATTAAAATCAAGAGAGACTTCAGCTGTACAGCACATGTCTTATTTGTGGGCTTTGCTTGCTGCACTTTATTAAAGCTTTACTCTCCTTTTGCTATTTAGAGAAGTATTTGCTCTCTGCCAGGTGTTCGAGTGCCTAATAATTGTTCTGCTTATTACCTACATTGTTCCCTTTGGTCCACACTTTCTGTGTATTCATTTCAGTACCACAATATTAAGTTCAGGTGAACAAAACACATTTTCTATTTATATTAGAAGAAAGATATCCATGACTTCTGGAATTTGGCTATGAGCTATCCCAAAGGCTCAGGAAAGAATCAGTGTCGGATCGAATTCTGCACAGTGTCTAGTAAATTGGGTACCACCGTATCGAATTTCCTGATAACATAATAATACAACAATTTACTTCTCTTGGCCCATGAACACATTCTCCGTGTATAATGTAGGGTTAGCTCAAGCTCATTGCACAAGCAGCTCTCGACACTTCTCTTCCCCAGTTAACTCTGTCTCTCATTTGTGTTACTCAGTGGTGGGCAAGTGGTGATCATTTCTCAGTAAAGATGGAAGATCTTGGGGGCAGGTCATTTCTCTGAGTTCGTCTGATTATCTTATTTGTATATGATGTGGCTTCTGTTGATGGCACTGTGTAAAAATGTGTATTTTTATGTATGCTGTGCATTTAATATTAAAATCATTATAGAAGATGTTGAATTTTGCATTGGATAAATTCTTTGCTTCTTCCAAAAGTAAAGGGAGCTTTTGGGAACTTTCTGATCCTTAGAAGAAGGAACTGGTATATTTTGACCAGTAGTTTAGAAGAGCTCTGACCTTATCTCAGGTATCTAGCTGCAGGCTTCTAGCGCCGGACTTTTCAATAGTAAATAAAGTGCAAAGTGTCTGTCATCTGGATACCTATATATTCTGACACAGTGATGTAACTGTTAGTTGACTAGAGTCAGGAGTGGGCTAAAGGGCTGAGAGGTTCTGCAGCACTGATTTTTATTTAATTACTGTTCTTTTATGTCCTTCCATTACAGAAACCGAAGCCAAACAGTCAGTTCTGAAACCAGTGTGGATGAAAGCGGAGTTTTTGAAAGTCTGAAGGCTGAAGCTTCTTCACCACAACAGCTGTTCTCAGGCCTGGCAGGTATCCCTTCGGGGACCATCACAGCCACCCCGTTCCAGGCAGGTTTGGTTCTGGGGTCTTCAGCAGGAGGTGGGGAAGTATTCATTCAGATGCCAGCCCCAAGGGAGGAAGGGACCAGCCGTGCAGAAGGAGCTCCATTTCACCACCGGCAACAGCCCCATCATTTCCACCATGGCCATCACCGGGGTTCGTCTCTACTACACATGGCAGGAGGGGACCGCCACGGGCACGCTGAGGAAGGCAGTGATGAACAGACTGGCACTCCAGCCCCAGCTCTTTCAGAGTTAAAAGCTGTGATTGGTTGGCTGCAGAAGGGCCTTCCCTTCATCTTGATCCTCCTGGCTAAAGTTTGTTTCCAGCATAAGCTTGGTAAGCATCTGTCTGTTGGGATTTTTTTTAATTTTAAGGCTATTAGAGCCTGCTTAGGAAGCTTTGTCTTGCTGTGATGTCCAATACAATTATTCCTGTGACAGTATCTAGAGGTAGTCTAGCRTAAGAGGGACATATTCAAATGGATGGGGTAACTAGCTCCTCTTTCTTACTCTGCTTCTAATCCAAGCAGTTATTAGTTGGGTCAGGCCTAACATACGAAAGATCAAATCTTTTCCATTTTTTGCCATTATGGCAGAGTGTCTGTATTGGGATGTATCCACTGCAGTAGTTTTGTTTTGGTTTAGTTCAAATTTGAACTTAAATGAGTACAGATTGCTCTGTTTTAGTGGCCTACAAATTTTAATTACCAGTGGATCCAGGATATCATCCACTTACTTTTCTTCTAAGCTTAAGCTGCTAACATCAAATGATTTAGGAGTGAAGATCCTCCTACTCAGCCTTACATACTCTGATAGTGTCTTTCCCTGCAGGGATTGCTATGTGCATTGGTATGGCCAGCACATTTGCATATGCCAACTCAACACTCCGTGAGCAAGTTGCTTTGAAGGTGAGTACAGTATCTTATACTGTGATGCTCTCAACCGGCATTGCTCTTTACATACAAAATAATATTCATGTTGAACCTTCTCTTGCACTTTAGGGATGAATGCCATTAAATGGATACAGATTTGTTAGAACAAGAGTATGCTGACATAATCCTTGCTTCCTCTGTCTGCTTCTCCTCATTCGTGCTCTCCCACAGCTTATATCTTGTGAAAGTTTGACAGAACAGAAGGAGGGAGAAAAAAAGTTAGGAGAATTGTAATATGCTTCTGGCTCTTCTGCTGACAGGATGTACCTCTTCAAGTAGTTCTCTGTACCTCAGTTTCCCATTTCACAGCAGAAGTGATAAAATCCATTTCATTAGTTTATGATGAAATTTAGTTTATTAGCATTTAGATAATGTTTTGAGATATTCAGCTAAAAGAATTTGTAGATGTATTACTCTTCACTATCTTTTAATACTTTCTTGATACTCTGTTTAGAATATAAAGAAACTGGCAGATCATTTCAAGTCTTAAAATTTTTAGTGTCAGCAGAATACTTCAACAGCACTACAAGCACAGAACTAGAATTGCTTTTCTGTATAAATGACATGGGTGGCACAAATGTGTACTTATATGTATCAGCAGCAGTGAAATAAATATGATACAATGCTGAATAAGCAGATAAATTACACAATCATGTAATAGATTGTTGTTGCCTTGCACTTTGCACCTCTGTCTTGCCTGCACTGTGTCCATTAATCTGTCTGCTTTAAATCTTAACCTAACATCTGTGACTGCTGAATAGCTACAAAGAGCTATTTTCTTAATAAATCAGCCTACAAGAAAAATAGTTTTTTCCTCTCAAGAGTAAACTTTACTCTCCAATTTACACTGGGCCAAGACCCAGGACAAGACCTACAGTCTTCCAGCTTCTGCCTATAATGTTCCTTGTTTTCTGAAATGCATAATGTGCACTTTTTCTGACCTGTAATTATTTCCTGAAACAAAAATGTATGGTCTAGAACCTCTTTGCATTCAAATAACATTCGTATGTGCTGCATGTGATGATAAGTTATGTTATATTTAATTTAGCAGTGCCTTCTTTTAGGTAACTTTGGATGTATTTGTAAAACACTCCTTTCATGAAGTGCCCTTCTGGACAGGTGAAAGTTGAAAATTATAAATTGAGGGGTTATTTGATCAGAAAATGGTAATCACTGATTACAGGTAGGCAAAGGAAATGTGCAGGTGGCTCTGATGCCACAGAAACCTTTCACGTGTTTTAACAWGCAAAAAAGCCAGGCGTGACCATCAAGCCACTGGGAAGGGAGATCTTTTCCCTCTTGCATTGTCCGGGGCTCCTCCTGGTGTCAGTGTGCAGGTGGGGGTGTGCAATGCTGAGTGCAGGACAATAATATGACACTTCTCAGGGTCCCCAGGGGGATAAGGGTACAATAAGGCCCTGGTATCTCCTGGTAGGGCATGTCAAGCTGAGTTTTAAATATCAGTAGAATTTGAATATCCCAGGAAGAATACCAACCTTGAAAACTGTGTTCTGCAAGTAAGGCTGTCATTTTCAGCAGTGTATTTCCATTAATTTCACTGAAGTTGTTTCATGTGAAAAGGTTGGGTGAGTGAGAGACAGTTGTGTTTGTGTTTGTACATGTCTGTACCTAGCAGCCTATTTCTGAGACCTAGTCTTGTGTAAATAACTAATTACTGAATGTTTAGTTGTATGTTTGAGTCCCCTGGGTTGGTTTTGCATTTTTCAGCAGTCAAAGGCTCAGTGCAACCCTTGAGACTTTGAATTTATCTACTCTGCTTCTTGTTCTTGCTCAGGAGAAGAGATCAGTATTGGTTGTCTTCTGGATCCTGGCCTTTCTTACTGGAAACACCTTCTACTTGCTTTACACATTCAGCTCACAGCAACTGTACAACAGGTGGGCAAAATTTACATTGTGTGTGATGGAAGCAGGTGATAATTGCTAGAGAGGAAAAGAGGAAGTCTAGTTTTTCTCACTCATTTGGAGCAAACGTGCATTCTTATGGTATCTGCCATCTTTGTTACAATTTTGTAGTATCTTTGGATGGAGGAGAAGAGCATGGGGGTAATTTTTACCAAGGGACTATGCTCCTATCAATAAATGACATAAGCAGGGACTAAATGGGCCAGGTGATGTTGATCTGCCACAGTGTTGCTTCTTGAAACATATATGCTTGTCATTTTCATGTGTATCAAAGGAGGACGGATAGTTTTTCATAATAGAACTTCCAAACTTCCATTTTGACTGCTGTGACTGAATATAAAGGGTGGGTGTTGGAAGCAGATCAGAAAGCGATCAACTGATTTTTCTCTTCCTGTAATTTTTATTTTCTCTGCAATATATCAAGCTTTTAGTCTATTACTGGACAAAAACTGGACATGAAGTAGTAATGTTTTACTTCAGTGTCCTCAGGTCTTAGAGGCATTTGGATCTAGGGTAATTAATCTGCACTTTAAATTAAAATTAAACCTATTCTCAAGTATAGAAAATTTAATATTCAAGGATTTGATTCAATACTATCTCTGCTTATTATAAAGGAGGGATTAAATAACAAACAGGAACAGACCTTAAATAAAGGGATGGCATTAGAATAAATGGGATGAAATGGAGCAATATGAAATGCAGTTAGTTAAAAAGGTAGTTTTGATACTAATATTTAATACCATATGAATTATCCTCCCAGTGAAAATTGTATTTGTCCCATTGAAGGGGACATTTAACTTCAGACTGAAAATACTTCCTCGGCAAATGTAACGTATAAAACATGCGTTAGTTGAGTTGTGGCTAGATGTCTCCAAGGTGTTTTTTTCTGTCTGTAGTTGATATAATTGCTTTCCAGCCTCTTTCCAGCAATACTATCTGTGCAGTGGAAGAGTCAAGGTCTGCTCACAGCCCTGGTATCCTTTGAAACTGCATATAATGCRGTTGGTTTTAGTCATTTGAAAGCTATGTGTTAAACTGCTCTGTAAAGGAGAAGAGTAGCATTTCTGTTTTTCTACTACCCCTTCACCTCTAAATTATTTTAGTTTGAAAAAGTGAAAAAGTCTGGTTCTCAGATGAGAAGGCTTGTATGTGTGGATCATAATGATAGATGGTGAGCTATATGACACTCTGGACAGGGTTTGTGGGAAAGAGTGCAAGAGAAGAAACAGGTATGGGGAAAGTGTACTACAGCATTAAAAAGAAATTTGCTTGCAACACAGGGAAGCCATGGGGCTCTAGAAAGGAAGAGTGAGAAGTCAGGAGGCTCATAAGGTTAAGCACATAGACGGGAATAGTTTAAAATAAAATAGTGTAAAATAAAAAGGTTTCAGCAAGTTGGAGCCATCTTACAAACTGTTTAGGGAGTAGTTTGTTTACAGTCAACAGTAGRCAGTGGCTTCACTGAAAAGCCCCATTCCTACAAGTGGTTCAGGGGTGCCTGCCGTGTGGTGGTTGGGCTTGTGGATCTAGTGCTTGCTGTGTTGGGACCTGTGCCCAATTCACCAGGCAAGCCTGTGAAGCTAGAAACAGCTATTTCATTTTTGTTTATTTTTTATTTCCTGATTTATTTGCTTTTTGTTTGTTTCGAGCCCATGATTAGTAGTAAAGTCTCTGATTCTGTTTCTGTTTTTAGGGTTTAATTTTACCCGTTGTGCTGTGCCAGTGTTGTGAGTATTTTAATTCATGCTCAGGCTTTTTGTTCTGGGTTGGTTATTTTACTTTCTTTTTTGTTAAGCTTTTGCTTTTTACCATGAGGCTTTAGTAGGCAAATATTCTGAACAGAAGTCCMTTTCTTCAGCTCTGAGTAGGGTCCTGACCTCATTGCTGCTCAGGTCAGTAGCTCTGGCCCATTACTGTATGAAATACTGGTATCCTTGATTCAGCTTCCTTAGGGAGCAAATACTAAGTTCAGTGTCCAACTTCAGTTGCTGGGGGAGAGTAGGAGCACATTATTCTGCTGCTRCTCTTGATCTGGTGTTGGCTTACCTGCCCCAACTCTGTTCCAGCTGGAGATGCTGGGTAATAATTACAGTGTCTCTGCAGCAATAGCAAGTTTGGCCCTTCCTCAGTCCCAGTGAATGGAGTTATGTAGGGGCACTACCTTTCCAGAGTGCTGGCTCAAGTAAGAGATGCTAATTAACACAGCTCAGCTCTTGATCTACTTCAGTAGACCAAGATGAGCCACTGTCAGGGCACAGCACTCTCCTGAAGCCCTGGCCTTTTTGCCATGTCTAGTACTGGGTTTCCTTTGTCACTCACTTATTTCACATGTGTGAATAGCTTAGAGTTGTAGCAACTGCTGCCCCTAGAGCAGTTCTGCTTGTGGCAAGCCCTCCTCTATGGTGCAAGACCAGACCGCAGAGTATGGTGGTCTTGAGTTGACCATGAATTCCYTGTCCAAGGAATGACAGTTGCTGATGACAGGGACTTCAAGGAAGAAGGTGTTTCAGGTCATTCTCTGGCTGTTAAAATAGAAAGATGTAGGTGGGTGGGCTTTCACAATCAGGTATGTAAGAGCAAAGCCTATGAACTAAAGGCACTACTGTTAGTAGTTAGAACAAAACTTTTTTCCAGTGTGAATTGCAAGGCTTAACTTTCATAGCAGACTTTTACAAGTTTGAGTCTGATTCTCTCATAATGGGCAAATCTGCTGACCTTGGTAGAAATGGGCAAGAGCAAAGTCAAGAGGCCTACAGGAAACATGGGGCTAGTTTACATGTCTTACTCGTGTTCCCATGAGAACTTGTACTCAGGTTCAGCAGAGCTCCTAGGCCTTCTCTAGCTAGCAGTGAACAGAGCTAGTGTCCAGAAGCCTCTGTGAGGTTGATACTACCTTGCTGATATTTGAGCCTTGCTGTTATGCCTTTCAGCCTTATATTTCTGAAACCTAACCTTGAGAGGCTGGACTTCTTTGACCTAATGTGGATTGTTGGGATCACTGACTTTGTACTGAAGTATCTCACCATTGCACTGAAATGCCTAATTGTTGCCTTGCCTAAGATCATTCTAGCTGTCAAATCAAAGGTAAGAGTTTCTTTTCTTCTTACTTTGTGTCAGATAGGATCTGTTTGTTGAAATTGTGCTTCCTAGTTGATTACAGATGTTCTCTGATCCTTGTCTTGGTGTACCTAGTAGAAGACAAACCTCCACAGATCACTTCTCTTGCATGGTATGTAAGGTTCAGACAAATGGATGTTTGCAGCTCTCTGTGAAAGGAAAGAGAGAAGTAAGGTTTATAACTAGCATGAAGCAGTCTCCAATACTGTAGGCTAGGGTCAGTTTGTGTAACYTGGCTCAGGCTGAACAAGTTTTTTCTTATTTTGTAAGTTCCAACAAACAGTAGAATAATAAAAAAATCGTATGCTTTGCTAATATGATTATCTACCGGATAATTATATTATACACCTATGGATGTTTGATAATCTCTTATCTTTACTACATGTGTGCGGCATGAAATATGAGTGGAAGGAGAAAAATAAGAAAATCTCTGATAAAATTTGGCAGCAAATCACCTGATTTTTTTGTTTGTTTGTTTGTTTGTTTTTTGAGCAGTCACAGACCTGAGCAAGGGTTTGGTAATGCAGACAAGTGATTGAAGTCAGGAGAGAGCATGAGATAAGCGTTGCATAAGAAGGAGTAGGTGCTAGCAGCAAGGCAACTGCTTTTCTGGTTGCCTTTTTTCTAAGTCCTGTTTTCTGAGCAATCTAAACAGATACTTATGAATCACAAAATGGTTGAGGTTGGAAGGGACCTCTGGAGAACATCTAGTCCAATTCCCCTGCTCGAGCAGGGTCACCTAGAGTGCAAGTGAAGCACAAGTTCCTTCTAATGGAAAGAAATTGCAAATACTCATCTCTTTGGCTTGCTACTTGGGTCAAAGAATAACAACAGTGTTAAACTGGAGCTATTGAGGACACACAAGATAATACCAATTCTAACCATGCTTGAAGAAATATTTTAACTGAACAGTTTAAATACTTAAATATGTACAGAATTGTATGTAGACCAGACCTAACTTTCAAAACCCTTTCACTACCTTTTCTCTCTTGAATTACCTTTTCTTATTTATATGCATATATCTTACATATCTGTCATGCTGCTCTACGTAGTAGTGTCTGCATTTCAGTGGCAAATGTGGCAAAGTATATTATTTTCATTTGGTAAAGAAACTTTCTGGCAGCTGTTGGGATCAAATGCAGTATATAAATGCAAGATACTATCATTAATTACAAAAAGTCTTGGGCAGGGCACTTAAGGGGATATTTAAACTGGGAATAGTTTTGCTTACAAATGACATGGGTGGCAGGGGAGTTGAGCAGTTTGTCCCTGCACAGCAGGGCTATTTGAGATGGTTATTAATTTATTTCTGGCGATTGTCCAGATCCTTTTTTTTTCCTTCTTCCTCTTTTATTATTATTATTATTATTTTATTTTGGGAGATTAATGTGCTAGGTCAGAGCATAATCCAGCCTGGGGAGGAGGGTAAAATGATGTGAATAGTCTTTCCAAGATAAATTGCAGAGCTGGAAAAGGTTCACAGCCTTTGCTTGCGTGTCTGAGAGCTATCCCAAGTACTCATTAATCCTTGTCGGGAGAGAAGAAAGAAACGGGGTCTTTATTTGCAGCTACAGTGGGAGACTGGTAAGATCACATCTGTCAAGAGCCTATAATGACTCAGAGCACAGATGCTTCATTTTTAATACCTTTTTCTGGATAGCAATATTTCTCACTTTTTTTTTTAAGTCTCTTTTTTGTCTTAGGATGTTGTTGATGGTCTCACTGTCCCTTGACATCTGAGACTGCTGTTACCTACTGTTAGTGGTCTGGATTTATTTTTTTAACCCACTCTCTGCACTGCATCCATTAGTCCAACAAGGGATGAGATCTGGTGTAACAAATTAAGCAAGATCAAACTGGGATGGGAGAACTCCAAGAGAACCTCAGGATGCCATTGGAATTGTAATTGGTAACCATGTAGCTGAGCTCTTTCCATGAGGCTGATGACCCAGCTTGCTTCTACAGACTAGCACAATGCTGCACATCTTATTTATCAAAGGAGATTTAAACATAAGCTTTTTCGTAGTTAAAACAGTGCTATTGCACTTCAGATGTACTAACTGTGACCAAATTCTGATCAGGATATTTGCCATCTGCTGTCTTAATGTTCACCAGACACAAAGTTACTCCCTTCCTCCCCAAATGTGAAAAACGTGGTGTTCACGCTTGATGCCTAGCCTGCAGTTTGTGGATTTCTGGATGGCTGCAGCATAATGGTGGCAGGTAACAAGCTGCACTAAACTTGCAGGGTAGAGCTAGAGGCTTTGCATGGGAAGTAATGTTTATTGAGGATTTCTGTGCTGATATAACAAGTCAGAACAGCAGCCTGTAGTTCCCCATAATGCAGGGCCCGAAGTGGAGATTGCTGCAGTGTCAGGGAAGGAGTTCAGCATGGCTGTGAATGAGATAGAGATAGTTTATCTTGAGCTTGCTTGCAGTACTTTCTTGCTGGCTGKTAGTAGTGGACAGCAAAACTTGCCCATGAATGGGGTCTCGGGGACTGTGATCTTTCTGTGCTCAACTTTTGAGCAATCTCTTCAGATTTTCCTTACTTTGTAAGTTCCAAAGCTAGTTGTTTTTTCAAGCTGCTCCTTGAGATTCTTCTAAGCTTCTATGCGTATTATGTGGTTTTCATTAATACGTTCATAATTTTTCCAGTGTGAGGCATCTCCTCTGAATGTCCTTCAATTTACATATCTTACCTCTCCGTATTGTGATTAGAGCTAGATCAGATTCTTTGTTCTCGTTTATGCATCAGAGATAGTCTTTGTATCTCACCTCAGTCATCTTTGTATACTACACCACCCCCTTTTTTTTTTTTGAGTCTTTTCTCAGATATCAGTCCTAGTCCCAGATCTTTTATTTGTAATTCTCTTCTGGACTGTCTTTAATTTCTTGCAATACCTGGAACTAATAATAATTCTACACAGGTCTTACTGATGCTGGAGCGAGTGGAATGACTACATTGCATGCCTGGCATGTTAATATCATTGTTGTGTCACATCCAAACTGCCATCTTTTATAATCCTTCAGTCTTTTTTTCTGCAAATGTACTGCATAATCTGCTGCCTTGCTCCTTATTCTATTTGCACAATTATTTCTGCCTCTATGTATAAAAAAAAACTTCATTTTTTTCTTTAATGAATTGCACTTGTGTGTTTTCCAGACCATTTCTCTAAACTGTCAAGATCGTTTTGGATTGTAATTCTTCCCTTCAGTGTGTTTACAGCCCTTCTCAGTGTAATGTCAAATGCACATTTGATAAACATACTGTGTTCTATTATCAAGGTCATTAATGAAAATAGTGTACAGTACCAAACCCTGCTTAGCTGAGTTAGAGGCGTCTTTTGATTTTGACAGTGAACGGATGAAAAATGTGGGCTGGAGCACTCATTTCTTTCAGTCTAGGGTACCTGCGTCATGTATTTTTAGTATGGCCCTGTCACAAAAAGGACAGTATTTGGATGAATGACATTAAGAACTGTCTGAGATCCAGTATGATTTTAGAGGAAAAAAAGTGAAGAGGCTTCTCATTGGCAACTGAAATAAGATTTATTAAAGCATGAATTGATGCTATATCCAAGAAAAGCAAACTAACATTAATGAAATGAAAAAGAAGTTTATCTTTGCAATCTAAACACAGAGAGCAGAAAACATCATTTCAGGCCCAGAAGTAGTTGACATAAACCAAAATGATGCTTTGCACTTCAAGCACTCAGTATGAGGACTGCAGGGCTGCCTACGTCATCTGGATACAACTAGCCAGAGTTCTCCAAGTTTGGATGCCACAGAAGTGAAATATCCCTGCCTTCAACCCCTCCAAAGAATGAGGAAAGAATGAAACTTTAACAAAATATTCACAAACTTTCCCAGGTTCCAAGCCAGCCTGGAAACCAGAGATGCTGTGAGAGGCAGTGAGACACTGCAGCAGGTTGGAAGAGAGGAAAAGAAGAGCTAGTGAATGGGAGAGTGACTTTTGAAGGAGCAGAAAAAGAAAGATAACCCTAACATCAGAGTCCAGTCTTGTAACTCTACAGGCAGTGGGAGTTTGTGGGAGAAGGAGCAGACCAGCTGCTAAGGACACCCCTTCTTCCCCCAACCAGGAGGCTAGTTTGAGCTGTGATGTCTTATGCCTGAAGATGAGTACAAGTTTTAATAGCAGCTGGGCTCATAATTTCTTTGGGAGGGATGGCTTGGCTCCCACCCCGCATGCTTAAGGCCTCTCCATTAAAAAAGGCAAATAAGATCATTTGGTTCAATATAAAATGAATTAAAGTAAATTAAACTGCAGGAGCCATGTGGCCTGCGGAGGCTTCCATTGTTGTACATACATAAACGGCAGCTTTTCATTTTCAGTGCTAAGGAATGACAGCTTGAGGGGGGTGGAATTAAAAATAAGGAAATAAATAATAAAAAGGCACAGTTGCCAAAGATTTCCGTTTAGGAAATCCCAGGTGCCTGCAAGCCTCCCATCCCCTCCTCATGCTGCTGTCAGCGATCTCAGCTGACATCCAGGGGAAGGGAGTGAAACATGGGGGAGGAGGGAGGGAAAGAAAACTGAAAAAAAAGACCAGGGGATATAGAGGCAACAGACACGTATCAGGGACACACTTTTGTCTAAGGATCTTAATTGCTGGTGCATGAAAAAAAAAAAAAAAAAAAGCCCCAGGTAAGGTTTTTCTTTGCGTGCCCTTGTGTAAGAGCACAGCAAAGTTACAAGAGCACGAGGGAATCTAGAAGCTCTGTTTCAAGGAGAAGATTGAAAATTCAAAGGGGAAACACTTAAAAAMTATTTGTTTTAAAAGCATAACATGAAATTACTATTTGAATAAATACTTGTCTTTTTTTGTGAAAGCTGGGTCTAGACATTGCAAATTAATTTACTAATCTTTGGTGATGCTGGCCTTACATTAAGYTTTTCCTTTGTGCTGTGCAAATGGTGTCAGCGGCAAGTATACATCAAACCCTAATGCTGTGGACTCCTCAGTGTGTCAATCCTTAAGAATGTTTTGTTGTTTTTATTTTTTCAAAGTATCATCTCAGCAATGCTGGTTGGTGTATATGAGCAGTCATTCTTTACGGAGTTTTGCACTTGGACTTTGGACCAGATACCTTTTTCAGATGCATTTGATGTTTCCTGGTGGGGATAGTTAGAGCTTCACCACATAAAATGAAACATTAAGCTTTCCATATTCCTTCTGAGGTGGCATCTTGATATTTCACGTAAGTGAAATCCCAGAATGTCGTTTATAGACCACAGTTTGATTTGGATCATTCGACTAAGCAAGCTGTCTTAAGGTACTATATTACCATAGGTCAGCTGATCTGTTATAAGTTTGTGTGTTCTGTGTCTGAAGCTAGTAAGACAATTTTGACTATTCCAGCACTCTTCCAGTGTTTGAATGGCGCATGAGCAGGTACACAGTCACTTTTGCTATCACATCACCACCTGTTTCTGTCTCTGTGCACATCCATGCATAATTAACCAATTACTGAAAGGAGTATAAGCAGTTACTTACCCTACAATGATAAGGTTATTCTGCAGCTTGCCTCCATCTTCTCTGTGTCAGAGCTTGATACCCACGGGATTCCACGGTCCGAAGTCCTGGTGCCTAGCCTTTCTCACTGGGCAGACTAGCCCCTACCTTCCATCACACAACTAGTTGTGTTGAGGATATACAGCACAATTGACTTGTAGGCATAGAAGTTTTGTGTTCCTTACGCAGCTCTCCTGCACAAAGCATTCATGAACGTTCCATCTGAACAAGTCAGTCCCTCCAGATCCTGGGGAAGGAGGGCAAGCTAGAGCAGCTTGCTGCTGCCAGAGCAACTTTCCTAGACCATAGCTTCCTCCAGAGGGCTCACACTAGGAGAGAGGATGTGTTAATTGTGATGTGACGGCAGCAGCCCTTTTCTAATGTCCCTCCAGACCATCTTTTGTCATGGGACTAGATATCTACCAGTCATTTAACAGGGAAAAGTTGGTGCATTACGTTCTGGCCTGAGAAGAACATGCACTGACATATCTCACAGTGTGGGTTTTCTCATATATAACTAAAATACAAAATAAGATAGCTCATTTTCTCTAGTTCCACCTTGGAATTACTCCTAATTAGTCTTGCAAGGGTTTGTACCAGCCCCCTCTGTGGCACAATCCTGTTTACTGCTCCTTCCCAACACTTTTTTTATATTGGCAATATGACCTGAAATCTCAGAAGAGCATGCTCTCCTCCCATCCAAATTGCCAGCAGGTCTCAAAAGTTTTCCTAGCATCTTCCTGTTTCAGAATATGTCCTAATGCTGCTGGCAACAGAACAAGTGAGACTTGGAACTTCCCTTGAGCGCTAATCACAACTTACAGTTGCCTCACTGCAACTTCTCTCACTTCTCTTCCATCCCATTTTAATTACGCTGTTTAAAAACTTAGCGTGTCTTTATCTATTTCCTTCTGTGGAGGCACACATGCACAGTTATGCAAAGTCTTATGTCAAAAGAGATTACAAAGTCAATGCTTGGTTAGGATACATGGGAATTAGCATGGCTTCTATGACTATAATTTGCTCTGCTTTGTGTGTATATATGTCATGATTCAGTTTTTAATTACAAGATTCTATGTTATTTTTCTGTAAGACTTCTTCCTCCATCACCAGACAGGGTATACTGTGCCCTGCAGATGAAACTAGGTGGTGTACTGAGAGTAGTTGTTGTATAAATTGAAAAGCTTATTGAGAATAAAGAAACACTGCTGGGAAAAAAAGAATGTTATATAAGTTAAAGTTGAATGCTACATTGGAGAACTGAATTCCATCCTTTTCTTTGCCAAATAATTCCTATGTGAAGCTAGGAAAGTCAGGTACAGCTGCAAACTGAAGTCAGTGGCTTAATGGTAACATGATCTATAAAATTAAGAGTTAAGTGCTTCGTAAAAATCTGATCCCAAGCATCTCAGCCTGGACACCAAAAAATGTTACATTTAACCATACTCTTTGAATGTMTTAAGTTTTCATTTAGAAAATGCAGATGATAGTTGCCCCTCACTCCAGCCAACAGTGTGAGAATAAGTCACTGTTGAAAATCTTACACTGTAGTAGTGATATCATGAAAAAGACTGAGGAAATTTTAGTAATTTTCTACTCGGWGCAGAGTTGGAATAGCATGAAGTGACAGAATGCAGATTCAGCATCAATTAATAAGGTTATAACAGAATGCTAGAGTCACATGTTTAATGAGTATCATTCACCCACTATGAAAAAATAGCGCCTGTTTACATCATTAAAGACTATGTAGTACTGCATCTACAGAAGGAAAATTGAGATTGTATAGAAAGCCTGAGTTCTGCTCCTCCAGAAGGAATGCTTGAGTTAAAGTGTATAAATGATATTTTAATGTGGTGACAGAAGTGGAGGAAAAGGGAGTCGTTGATTGAGTTTTTCAAATCAAAGCATTCTGGACAAAACTAACCAGAAATTTTCCTGTGTGTCATCACATGGCTTATCAGCAGAGTTGATATAATTAGACCAAGGGCATAGACCGTTGTGTTGCCACTTGTGCTAATGGAGCATTTGATAGCCGTAGGCTGTCAACTTTTACAAACACTGACTCTGCAGGGGAAGCAAGGTAAGATTGTACTGGGAAGGTACACCAATATTTGACAACAAAGAGGTGAAGTTTAGATGTTCAGAGCCTGGTGCTTTCTGGTGGTTGTGGATCTCTGCCTTCTTGTAGCCAGCTTCACTTCTCCTGTCTCCCTTAACTCCTGTGTTGTGGCAGTAGTCAGTTCTTAGGCCTCATCCACCTTTCATCCCCAGCACCATTGCCCCTCCTTCTCCTGATTTTTCTCTCCCACCTCCATCTTCTCTACTCAGGTTKCATGACCTTTTTCCATTTTAGTCAGGCTTAACTCAGCCTGTTGCAAGGGCTTGATGAGAGCAAAGCTGAGACTCTGTTCCRGTATCAGACTCCACTGAACTAGGAGCTGTAATTTTAAGTGATAGCCTATGTAGTTTCTGCAGTCCAGCATGAGGACGTGCTCACTTGCTGTGTAGGGCTGGTTCCTGCACAATCTGGTCATGCACTGTGGCTGCAACAGGCTCACAGGCTTTTCCTTTATTTTCACCAGAAATCTACTTGTTCCATAGAGTGCGTTCAAGAGAAGATTCACAGATTTGTCAGACGCCAAGATTTCCATGGATTTTTATGAAAGAGGAAAAGTTACCCAACAGAGGCAGCCCTTGCGTTATTTCAAGCTCTTGTTCCAAACCAGAGATGCACAGCAGAAATAATTGTATTCACGCTTAATAAAACACAATGATTTTTCTAACTTAAGAAATGGCTGAAATGCTTTAGCTGAAGTTTTCAGACAAAAATACAGTTTGAGACAAGCATTAGGCTTGGAAAATTTCAACTCAGATAACCAAAATGTAATAAAGCTGAGAAGCAGAAGACAGAAAGGAATAGTGAGTGCATTTAGAAGTGAGGGGTGCTGCTTGCATCAAGTTGTTGGTGTCAGAAGGCTGAATTTCACTGAAGTTGCAAGGAATTAACCTTATTTTCTAAGCTTCTGTTTCACAAGAAAGACCTCACTTACTTCTGGCTCAGCTCTTTGTAGAGCCGATTTGTACTTCTGATTTTCGAAGCACTTTTCCTAGCTTAAAAAAAGGCAGCTGTTGCACCTGYACAGTGCTGAGGCCTGGGTCTCAGGCAAGCCTTACATTTCTTCTGAGCACCCTTTACTGTAGCACTAGTCCTCTGAAATCCTATTCAACTGTCCCTCAGCTTCCCTCATCCTAGCTGTGACCACTAAACTTATCAGCAGGCCTCTCTTAAATGGTCAGGYGGGTGGTGTTAATTAACTAGATGGAAGTATGCTTCCATTTAAAGCTGTTAACTGCACTCTTGTAAGGGTGTTAGGATTGCTTAGCAGCTAGGTACTTGCTGATACCCTACCATTACCAATGGAAACTGAAGATTAGCATTCAATAACAAAGAAATTGAGAAAGCTTTGTAGGGAATCAGGATTCTGTAGTAGGAATTGAAGTTTTTCACTTGCTGCAGGTTCATCTTACAGCCACACTCTGCCTCTTGTAGTTTGTCAGCCTGCCTGGACCTCAGGGGCTGCCTCTGTGACCCTTCTTTCCTTAAATCTAGCTGTGGCCTGTAGTGTTGCAGTGCCTCAAAAGCTTCTGTGGTAGARGAATTTCAGTTTTGCCAAGATTTCAGGCTTCAGAGGAAAGGACTGCAGAGTTGCCCCAAATGCTTGATCCAGAAGTTCCTTCTGATGCAATAAGAAAAGCAGCAGTGACCTGTCCCATCACAGCCTGCGAGGGAAGCAAGACTGAAAAAAAGTGGGAGTCTGGTGGGAAGAAGAAATGAGAGAGAAAGCAAGCGGTTTACTGCCTTTGGCTTGCTGCTAGCTTTCATCAGAGCAGGCTGCAGAGGGGGTGGCAAGCTGCCTGTGCAAAGGGAGGAAGCAACAGCATAGTCATTAGCAGCCTGCGACCCTCTGTCACAGAGGCTCCAGAAATAACGATGATTGTATCGAAGCATGAGGCAGAAGAGAGCCCTCCATGCTAATTTAATAAATTGCTTGTGTTTAGGACCCCCAATTGTTGCTGTTACATTTCTGCTATGTGATGCCACCTGGGATTAACAAGGAGGAGGGGACAGGGGGAGAAGAAGAAAGCAGCACCAGTCTGTTAGCAACCACTGGTGTGACCTCACTCCATGTCYCAGGGGATATGAGATCATGAGCATGCCAGAGCTCTCCGAAGGATTCGATTTGTTCAGTGCAGCACGATGGCCTGCCAAGTGATCTCATCCGCAAGACCCAGGGGAAGGACGCTGGCTATGCCTCTCCTCATGGAGTGCAGAGCACTTAATTTCCTCTTCAAGTCTCACCAATTAATAACTAACCCGTAATGACATCACTGATGACAAAGCTAATTGAGACAACACAGCAAAGTTCTYGGGGAATTTCCCTCCTCTCAAATAGGAGAACACTGACTTAAAATAAATGTTTTAGTGTGGAAGTCCTTCCAGCTTATGGTTAGTTTTGTGCTCAGTGCTTGTCCTAACCTATTACCCTGACATCAGTTCTTCCTTTTAAGCAGTATGGGACAGAACACAAACAGTTTGTCAACATGGAGAGGCTTTAAATTAGATGAACTYAGGTAGCCAGCTTACTTGTCTTAGTTGCTTAGAGTTAGAAATGACATGATTAGGAGGAAAAACTATGTCAGTTATTACACCACAGTTGTAGTAAGCCAGGAGGCAGTTAGTGTTACCTTGCAGGTGTCCTTCATTGAAGGGAGTGAGCCACCAGAAGGCAAGAACTGCTTTGGTGAAGCTTTACAAGAGATGCTGCCTGTTCTTCAGGTCTTTCTCCTTYGTGCTTTAACTCCTGCATGTGCAAAATCCTTTTATTTAGCTTCCTGATAGTGTAATAATCATKTATCACTTCTTTTACAGGGAAAATTTTATTTGGTTATTGAAGAGCTGAGCCAGCTGTTCCGCTCCCTTGTCCCCATCCAGTTGTGGTACAAATACATCATGGGAGATGATCCATCAAGCAGCTACTTCCTTGGTGGGATTCTAATCATCATGTATAGCCTCTGCAAGGTGAGGAATACCTCGTGATTAATCTCCTTCTGGCCAAGGAGCTGTAACAAGGGCAGAGTGAGAATAGCCAAGGAGAACAAGTATACCTTTTGACCATTGCTACTACCACCCAAAAAGAGAAAATGCACCAAGTAGGAGCAGCATGTGCTTTAGTTGCTAAAGCATTTTGCATCAGCACTGTTTGGGTATTGGAAACTAGAGGAAAATCTGTTCCTGCTCACATGGTGTTGCATCAGGTTGATGAAGTCATTGTTGCTTCCTAGTTCCTTTCTAGAAAGGCTAGAAGAGAATGAGACCTTGGAGGACTGATAGCAGAAGCAGGGGGGTTACCTGTCTCCACACTTCCAAATGCAGCACTAAAAGGAAGGCTGCAGTTAAGTGTTTCTCTAAGCCTTCCTCTGCCTTTGAGTAGGTATTGTCACTCACAGCAGTGAATAGAGCAAGCAGAGAGAGGGACTTAACTGTCTGAAGGAAACAGGTATTTCTGGCCCAATTCTTGGTCCTGTTTCTGGCTGGTCTCAGTGGTAGAGAAGTATAATAAAAGTTTACTCAAAAGAGCAAGATAAAAGCACAGTTTAAAACTGCCTACACAGTTGTAAGTGAAAGGCATGAGGTTTTTTTGTAAGAGAAGTCCCGAGTCTGAGGTCTAGACGTAGTATTAGACTTAGGTAAATCAAAAATGTATTTGTAAATGTGTGTTACCATGCCTGGGGGCAAGAGCAGTAGCTAAGGCAAACRAGAGAAGCACCTGTGTTATCAGTCCCTCCAAGGAAGGTGCCAAATAAGTTGAGTTTGCTGCAGCCCTGATGCTTGTCTCTGCCTGGAGAGAAGAGACTATGGGCTTGCAGAAGAACTGGGAGAAGASAGGATGTATTTGAGCATCCTGGAGGTGAAAGACTAACAGATTCCTGAACCATACTATAGCTCTCATCTGAGGTCTGATTACAGTTACAGCTACATGTTGTATAGAAGTGTAACAATGGGGCCCTTGCTGTCAAGGAAATTACAACTTTTGTAGGCATGATAGGCAGAGRAGGTCACAGGAAGTGAGATACTTTRTCACAGCAGATCTGCAGTCAAGACAGGACCAGAGGGAACAGTGCCAGGATAGAAGGAACACTGAGGCCAGGGTAGTCCCCTGCACACTCAACCATTCTCTCAGCTACACTTTTCCAGCTCTGAGCTGCTGTGTCTTATAGCAGAGGGTTCAGTTTCCTCTTTCAAAGGTGTTACTGTCCCTTCCAGACAAGGATAGCCAGCTCTGCATATCCTTCTGGCCTTGTGAGGGTCAGAGATCCAGATCACAGTATARGGACAGATTTCATGTGGTCTTTCCAGTGTCATCCTTGTGACAAGAAAGTAACACCTGAGAAAGGGGTTCTTACCTGTGGTCCAACATACAGTTTCTTGTTTCTGGAGAAGACATCGTAGTGTCAAGAAGCAGCAAGGGCTAACTGCTCCTTAAAGGAGGACAACCAAGCACAATAACACAGCCAACAGACCAAGAGCCTTGCCAGCAAGGTCTCAGTCCTACAGTACTGGAAAAAGGTGAGTAGGGCCAGCCTGGAGACAGTAGCCAAGTTCAGCCAGGTGTCCAGATCATCAGAGAAGTTCATGGCGATGAGGCAGGTCTGAGGTCAAACCAGGAAGTCAATCAGCAGGTCTATGCCAGGATCAAGTAGGGGTAACATGGATCAGCCAGTCCAAAGATTGGTTCTGGGTGAATCTATAGCAATGAAAGAKACCCAAGATAAAGCTGGTAAGTCAGTCCATAGGTTAGGGTCCAGATAAACTGAAGCTGTGGCTATGCCTGAGCTAGAGACTAGCAYTCCTACAGCATAGCTCAGACAGGAAGTAAAGGCCTGAAGCTGAGCTTAAATAGCTTTCTTTGGCCCATGGGCTGGGTGTGTGGGTGGAGACCCCAGGTGAGGCTGCTCAGGCCTGGTGCAGTAAGGCCTATTAAYGCACTCAGGGCCCTGACACATAAGAATAAGTAGTTCTTTGTGGGCTAGCTTGATGGTTTTCTATTGTGAAGCCCTTATCAGTAGCATAGTGACAATTTAAGTTGGAAAAGGAACCTCATCTTGAAAAGTTCTCCTGATCTGTTATTTATAAGCTCTGTGAAGAGCAGACAGCTATCTACTGGCCTTAATTGTGACTTAGGATCAAGAGTGTAGGGCATACTTGTATGAAAGTGCCTTGGCTGCTATATTCATCTTTAATGTATGTATTCTTTGCTGTAATTCATCAGTTCATGAGAGGTGTAAATGGATGGATAGACCTGCTGAAAAGTGATAGGTCTAGGAACCCATCCCAGGTCATTCTGTGGCAACTTCCTAGTGCCACAGATGTGTCCGGGTGAGAATTAGACCTCCATGTGTTGGAGACTCTTCCTGGAAGTGAGGGAGAAAAGCAGGAGCAACAGGAGMACACTCTTCCAATGCAGATCACGAAATGCTAGGTGCAGGCATCCCGTTTACGATCACAAGAGTTCTAAGTCTAATTCTTTGCCTGAGACACTGAAAATATACCCAAAGGAGTCCACATTAGCAAAGCCACAAACCACATTAGAAAAAACATAGAAGCCAATTTGGCACTCAGACCTTCTGTGCTCCTGGCAAAAATCCAGGGCTCAGACTGAGCTTCATCCCCTCTTTCTACACAAAGGGCAGGTTTAGCTTTCAGAAGATTATATATGGTGCAATCAGTGGGGACCATCTTGGTGTCCCTGTCTGGGCTGTGCAAGCATAAACCTCTGATTTTGGCAAAGAAATTCCAGATGTTAATAAGGTAAGGTAAGAGATTAATAATTCTTTTTTTCTCCACCTTGAACAGAAGCACCCAGCTGAGGGTAAGAGTAGTATTCGGGGGGGGAAAAAAAGTGGCAGAGTAGTATAACAGTGGGTTTTTGCTTTGCCCCAGCAGGGACTGTGAGCTGAACCCTATCTCAGTCACTGGAAGAGTTTGAAGCAGTTTGATGGCGATTTTACAGCTGATCTATTGACTTGAWGAGAGCACTGACTAGCTGTGAATTTAAATGTTGCAATCCTATTGCTAGAAAGATGACTGATGCAACATAGACTTTAGTGGCTGGGGAGGCAAATCGGTGGTAAAGAGATTACTGAAACATGCATCCCTAGGGGTACAGGATACTCCAGAAGAAAAAAAAAATTAAGGGGGGGGTGAAAATGAACGGGAAGAATAAGAGTCATCAGAGCCACAGAAAAGGCATTAGAATTCACATTTATAAGCAAAGCATTCTGAAAAAGCTGTGGATTGGACTGTGGGAGAGAGATGATCCGTATCCTTGTTAGTAACTAAAATGTCTGTACCAGTCTTCACTCTCAAGTGCTAGTTGCTGACTGGAAGCATTACTGGAAGGACCCCGGGARCCTTTTTACATACTGACTGGAAGTATTACTGGTGCTTTCATTTGATTCCATATCTATTGTGTGATGATCTCATTGACATTCCCTGCAGTGAGCCCACTTAATCATTCTAATAAAAAAATAGAAAGCCAACTCCAGGCATTTTGGTGCCAACATAGTGCTAGTCCACTACAGTTCTGCRTATTCTGCATTGCACCTTTCCCTGCGCTCCTGGCTGCTCCTCACTCAAACAGCTAAGAAAGGTCCCGTTATGTCATCTGGTCCTTCTCCCAACTAATGCAGAGTTGTTCTTTGCATCTTGCCTCGTTCTTAGTGTGTCCTACCAGCAGGTAAGGAAGATGAAGCTGGCATACCGGATTAGGTTTTGAAGTTGTTTTCCCTTTGTTAGTTGTACCATGTCTTCACTTTAAGAATATTGAGTATCTCCTCTCTTGCCTCTGTGCTGAGTACCTTGTTGTTGGTAGGCAGTTTAACATCTTTTCTCCCTGCTTCTGAACTACTTAGCTAAGCTGTAAATATGTATGTCTTTTATCTCTTTTCAAATGTCATTTTCTGCAGCCTCATTTTCTGCTTTTCTCTGAACTGCTTTTAGTCCAGAGCCCAGAATGATCACTGCTCTGCAGATGTAGTTACATCTTGCTTGCCAGGCATTTGAGGGAGGGGGCAGGAAAAGGGTCTGGTGTTGCCCCTGCCTTTGGCCATCTTTGGGCAGGTGCAAGTACCAAGATGCAGGATTCCCTCTCAGCTTTTGAAGTTTATCACTCTTTAAGCAGATGGGAGCAACCCAGCCTCAGTCCTGTTTCTCTCTCCTCAAGCCTTTCTTCTCTTGGTAGTACTTAGTCACAGCACTCCACTAAATCACTCTCTGCAGAAGGACAGGCAGTTCCCACTCCTTCTCTCATAGTATCTTCTGGACCCCAAAGTGTCAAGCTATGTGGCAGAGCCTCACAGCCCTGGAAATCCTCCTTTTTCCCAGAGGCTGAGAAAAGCAGTTTTCTGCCTCTTCTGCATAAAGAGCCTGCACCTCCTTCCTTCTCTCTCAAGCAGGCTGCAGTGTTTTCCAGCTTCACTTCTGGGCTTCTCAGGTACTCAGCTCCCAGGGTGAGACTGGTCGCTTTTAGCCCTCTTCAACCTAGTGGGGACAGGCAGCTTACGCTGTCCTAACTCCCTACTTGCCACCCCCCTTTCTGTCATGTAAAGTCCCTGATTTTCAGCCCGTTGTTACCAGGGTTTTTTGGCTACCCTGCTGCACTGTCAATTCACATTTATTACACATCTCTTGATCACTGTGAAATCTCTTTTTTTGGCACTGTTGTTTTCTAGGTTCTTTGTTCCCCCCAAGTATCCATTTGGAGAAACTGGCCCAAATGTTTTCTGAATTTCTGGACTGTACACACACACACACGCACACACGCACACACACACATATTTTGTAAAAAAGCATCTAAAATTGAATATCTTTGTTGCAGTCTTTTGACATCTGTGGTCGTGTGGGAAGTGTCCGGAAGGCACTGAAAGTCCTTTGCACTGCACAGGTAAGTAGTCACCTGTGTTAGGCCAGTTTCATAGGTGGAATCTTGTTACTAATGAATAATGGAGTTGATTATTGCTCAGAACTTCAGGATCATGGAATAAAATGACTTACTGGCCCATGACTGGGATAAGCTAGTATCTCTTGTCCAGGGTATTAGGAACCTTTTCTGACATCTGTCCTGTCTGAGCAGTGGTAAGGGATGGTTGCAACGTTGGCCTGTTTTGTCTGATTGGAAGCCTTGTGTAGTATGGATTAATCCATTGATGCCAAAATCTTAAGAAGTTGATAAAACTTTGAACTGTGGGGTGTAAGAGAGACTTTAAATAAAGATATGTAATGCCTGATGTGCAGTGGTATTAAAATAAATAGATACTACAGTATGCAAAAATTGTCCCCGGCATTATACAGTAGTGATATGTAGTGAAATACTGTGATCTGTATTTCAGAACAGTAAAGCCCAAGACAGTAGGGACATAACATCATTGCAGTTTATTAGAGCTTGACTTGCTTGTTCTGTGGGCTTGTGTTGGTCATTTTTCCTCAGCATGTTTCCATTTTCCCTATTACTGTTACAATAGGAAAAGCAACRTTTACCTTCCACTTATTTTACAAAAATAATGTTGGAAACCTGTGGGTACTGCTGCTGTTATTCTTTCTTCCATTGTGTAACTTGCTAATAATAATATCTCCCACCATCTAAACACCTCTGCAAATGATGCTGAATTAATCCTTTCAGCTCCCTGTTGAGCTCATTAAATTTCATTATCATTGCTCCACAAGTGGAGGCACTAAAAGATGGAGTCAGCTTGAGGGGAAAACAAAACAGAGAACACAGAACTCCAGACTCCCCACGTTCTGCACACTGGTCCCCAGATCATCCGTTCTCATAAACAGTGAYGTAGCACCAGCCTGCTCCGCAGGAAATGCAGGGAATCTAAGGGTGAAAAACAATGTCTGTGCATATCGTCAGCCAGAAGCCAGGTTATCTTTAAACCCTTTAACGGAGGTGTGATTTTTTTCCTCTCTCCCTAACAGACCTATGGAGTTCGTGCTACGAGCCAGCAGTGCAGTGAGGCAGGTGACATCTGTGCCATTTGCCAGGCAGAATTCAGGGAACCTTTGATCCTTATGTGCCAGGTAAGAACCCCATGTTTCCACATCAGGTGCCCCTGCTGGTGTACACTTGCTTAACCTCTGCAGCTGAGGAATGGCACAGATAGCCTAGGCACTTACAAAATCATTTGCTGGGTCTTGGTCTAGCTCCTAGTGGATATTTATTGCTCTTCTCAGCCAATGATTCATGATAGCTGGGCCATATGAACTTCACTCTGCAGAGTTTGATCATAGCTATTGAGATGGAAAAGACTAGCCCTGCAGTCCAGAGACTGCCATTTGGCAGTCCAGCTCTTGGATCTAGAATGCAAGGCATTGGGGATACTGGCTAGTCAACAGGCCAGCCGAATAATGAGCATTGCTCTAAGCGCTATGGGGGGCACAGGTCCAGAATGAGCCTGATAGGGTGCATTAAGACAGGTGCAGCACCATGCAGTCATGGCTGGATTGGTCTGGCCTCTGAACACCTGGCCAGGAATAAAAGTAGCTTTCCTGCATGTAGAAGTTACCCCTGCCAGTACATGGGAGCTGTTCTGTTTCTCATTTGGTAAGCACTAGCAAAAAGTAGAAGCTTAAGAATGGTATGCTTTGAGTAATATGGTAGTCCCAATCTGGTGCTGTTAAAACCCTTCAAACACAGCACACTGCCATGTGCTTTGTTCATGTATCAAAGGCTGGACAAAGGCACTGCTTACGGTGAGACTGGCAATGCTTCCTCAAGATTTTCTTTCTTGTTCCCACCAGAATTGGTGGGACATATGTTCTCTTGTGATGTCAAAATAAGGCTCTAGAGACCTTTTTGGAAGAGCTTCAGTATTCCCATGCTTTGGAGCACGGGTATCCAATTCAAGCAGCTAGGTAGCTTGCACACATGCATGTGCCTCTTGGTGTTCCTGTGAACATCTGTGTAGATGCTGTCAAGCCCCAGAAGAAGCTATATTTCCATATGCTATTCACAGTCAAGATTTTGATGGATAACATTTCCGCCAAGTCCACATGTGCTGAGGCGGCCTCTGTTTCTTACAGCTTCTAGTACTCCATTCTTCTCCCTATTCCTACTCTTCCAGTCTGAGGCTGGATGAGATTAAGTGATGGACAGTCATCTAGCCTGATCTCTCCATTAGCACCCAAGACAGGCTAGAGGAAGAATCCAGTTATGTCTTAGGGTAGAAATGAACGGAGAAGATGAGACGTAAAAGCTGACAATGCAGAGAAGGGGAAACTGGGATGGTAGAATCTACTGACTGGAACTGGGTGATACGAGCAGGAAGAGACAAATGCAAGAAGGAGTGAAAGGGGACTCTGAGCTAAGTGAAGACTTGAAAAACAAACCAGGGATATGATGAGTGCGTGGCATGGAAAAAAGAACTTAAAAAAAGGGGGGGGGGGTAGAGCGACGTGTTAGTGCTCTCAACTACTCTGTTAGCCCAGATATCCTAGACCTTTTTAATGTTTTTTTTTTCCTGTTGCTGTTTCAAGAAACTGAGTAATGTATTATTACCTTTGGAAAACTGATGTATTAGTTGTTGGGATGTATTTTTAATACCAGTGGAGTATTGCTGATCAGCTGCACTGTCCACCTAAACTCAAATGGTTTCTTACTCCCATTGCTCTCCAGCTGAGTGTGCACACTTAGTAATAGGACTGGTTCTCCTGTCCTCATCGTGATGATGCTCTTTTGTTTCCACAGCATGTGTTTTGTGAAGAATGCCTCTGCCTCTGGTTTGACAGGGAGAAGACCTGTCCTCTTTGTCGTTCTGTCACAGTAGACACCCTGCGTTGCTGGAAAGATGGCACCACCTCTGCTCATTTCCAGGTGTATTAAAACCAACGCATACTAACTCATGGAAGGACATGTGTGGAGACAAGAAAAAACTGGAAAATCTTTTGGTGTCCCATACACCTAGTTAGTTGCCTGTGGATTGTCTTGGTCTTTCTACCAGCTCTGCTTCTCCAGCAGCCTGTAGAACAATTGTTACTAGTCAGAAACATTACCCTAAAAGGCAAGAAAGTTATATTTCATGTTGTGGCAACCTCCATACTAAGCYAGAGCCACGATTTTTTTCTTGAACATATATGTTATAAACTGCCTGCGTGTTTCCTTTTCTTCTGTCCTTTTAGTATAGGTAAATGTTGCATGTATAAGTAAAGCATGCTGTGAATTCACCATTGCATGAATATAGCCTGGTACACTGGAAAAAAAGCTGTTCTCTTCTGGCTCAAACYACAGGTGAGATTTTTCACATTAAATCATCACTTCAACTTCCCTGAAATTAGAACTTCACAAAATTACACTGTTGCTGTTATATTACCTTTGAGAACTCTTCCAAAACACTGCCTCAGAGCCACATGTCCGAAGATCTGTTTGGGGGTTGGAGAACATCATTTCGCAGCAGCCTTGTTTTTGCAATTGATYCTATAAATTGTGTGGGTTGTCATCTTAACTAAATCTCAAGGAATTTGGGAAAGACTATGTTAATGAGCCTGGAACTGACACTTGCTTTTCTCAGGAATGTTTTTCCTCTTTAATTTTCGTGATCTGACTTTCTGATTTCCTAGCCTATGAGAAAACAGCAGGAGGCAGGGAGAGGTTAAAGTCAAGTTTGATTTGACTATGTGAAAAGTAAGGTCCTAACCAAGACCATATCACAAATTCAGGTATCTCTACAGCATGTTTCTCAGCACAGCCATTTGAGGCAAGGCTTACTGGTTTTAAAATACAGTGCCATTCYGCATCCAGAACCTGCCTGGGTCCAAAACCAGAAAAATTGTACTTGTGCAGCACTGAGCCCGTATAGCACTGTTGATACCAGAAATGCCGGGCCATCAGGATACAGGTCCCCTGGAGAGACTGGATTTAGTGAGACTTACTGGCTTGAGGGCAGCATTATACAGAAGCAGCTGCATTGCTTCAGGAGCCAGCCTGGTTTATATACAAGCTGGATAATCCACCTGCGATGGTGGAGACTTGATTGTAACACCTCAGCTTCAGAAAAAGCTCTTCGAGGAGATGCCTTATATTGTTAACAGGCAAATTAACATACTGTATATCCTAGGAGGAAGAGATTGCTGCTATTTCCATCTCTGCTGAGGGTGCTGCAGTGACACTTGCATGCAAATGAGAGTTGCTGTTTGTTCGCTGGAGCCTCCTCTTTCACTAAACAACCCCTGCTTTTTGCTGCATGCCCAGAGAAAGTGCCTCATTAGGCAATTGTGGCATCTTCTGTGCTCATTACTATGGAAATGGCCGTAAGGTTACAATCCCACTTGAGTGGATAATCAGGAAGAACTGTACCTGGGGGAAATGAGCCTGTGTGTATGTACTGGCTGCCGCCTTCCCCTCCTGCCGTGAAGCTCCACAGGGAGAAGAATTAAAGCAAACAGGAGCTAATAGGAACAGGATTAAGGCTCAACATTTCTTTGGAAATAATAGTTAAGTATAACTAGAGGAAAAATGACGAGAGGCAGAATCTGAGCAAGGAAGATAGTCCAAATCTGGCTTGAGAGACATGGGGAAGTAGAGGAGGAAAAGCTCTCCTTTCCAAATTGAGTGGATGTGATTCCTGTCAAATGAATCCCATGAAAGTGGGGAATTAAGCCAAGGAATGCAGTGGTTATGGTGTGAAGAGCCTTCGTGGGGTGCGGGAGAGAGGTCAGTAAGGAAGGGAGCAAGATTTTCATTGGGTATAAAAATATTGTGTGTGATAGTCTAGTACAGTCATCAGGAAAAGGGCAAATTACTGATTCTGCAAGCAGGCAGACTCAAATTTATTATGAAAAGCACCAGCTTCAGTTCTCAGTGCAGTGCCARTTAACTAAAGGATTGGTGATATCTGCTCTCAAAGTGTTTGAAAAGCCATTTTTTCTGATTTTTTTCTGAATGTTCCTGTAAAATGTATCTGGAAAGCTATATAGAAAAGTCAATATGAGCCTAAAACTACAGATAACATTTGATACACTGGTTCAAAATCATTACTCTTTTACTTGGAGAAAAAGGAGGAAGCTAATGAAACAGAAAATATGGGGAAATTTTCTGTCCTTGGAGCTCTTCTTTTTCTTTACTTTTTTTTTTTTTTTTTTGGTTATTGATTGTTCTTTCCCAGTTGGCAGTCTAAGAAAGAGAGGACTAGCATCATTAAAGACTTGAAATGCTCTGCCACAGCCCAAACACTCAGAAAGAACATGGGTAAGAATTCATGCTTGAGTGCTTTAGTAYACATGGAAGAATCCCTGCACTGGCGTTTCTGTGGTATCTGCCACCTGTGTGCATGTAACCCACTGCAATCCTCTGTTGTCTTATTATAACAGAAACCCATGAAAGTTGCTATTTGGGTCTCCTTTGAGACTGAAAGCCTCTTGCTATTTGAACAGGTATATCGCTGACACAACGCAGCAATGTGCTGTTCTGTGTTAGGTCTTCGTTGCGGGAAGAGCCTGAATCAGAGAGCACGYGGGTGCCTGAGTCTCTGGACCATCTAGTGCTCCACGTCTCTGTTAAGATTAATCAGCTAAATATAAGGTGAAATTTTAATTCCTGTAAGATTATTTTCCTACAGGCAACTGTTATATAGCTGCTGGATTAAAACAACGTCCTTCTGTCCCTGTTTTGGGCTGGGCACTGTATAAGTAGCAGCTCTGTGCTGTTACAGTCTGTCATACCCTTCCCTCCTAGTTAAGCCATGGTCATGGTTTATGGGGGTGAACACTTCTACCCTCTTCTCAAACATGACATTTAGACCAGAAAACATACAGGGGACAACTTCTGCTCTAGTGCAACCTGATGAAAAGCTTCTGTTGGTTTCTATGGGAAAAGGATCAGGGTTGTGGAAGGATATTATCATCTCTATTTTTAGAGAGGAAATAAAAACTGACACTTTTTTTCCCCAGTGAACACTTGTTTTTCTTTTCTTTTTTTTTTTAATAAAGTCATTATAAATATGTACAAAGAGTCTCAGCATATGAAATTCCTTTTACAAAAGAGAGAAGCCACATCCAAYGATAAACAAAGCCTTTATGAGCTTGTTGTATCAGCAATGAGTTATGCTTTGCCCTTGCTTTGGTGAGGGAGGAAACTTGCACAGTGACTCTGCAAAAGTTTACATCCAAATAGAACTAAACCAGTAATGTGCAAGGAATTGTATATTCACTGTATTTCATCTTATTTTATTCCATTTGCAATACATCTGGGAGCGGACTGGAAAATTTTCAAATGTTCTCGGGATTTAAGGTGATGAGAAGGTGTCTTCTTGTGCTAAACTGTAGTCTTGAAATCGATTGGAAAGATTTTGCTGCAAATACTCATGAAAACCAAATTCCAGCATAGCTGGCTTTGCTCACCACTGAGGTGGCATCTGTAACTAACAGTACAGTATGGATGGAGATTGACAGTTCAATGCCCAGATGCTTTCAGTGAATATCTGTCAAGCTCCAAGTCAATTTCTGTAAATATTAAAAAACTCRTGAAACTCAAGTACTCAATAGTCATGCAGAGTGAACACTGAAGCATGATCACAGTTAAATCAAAATTCACTCTTGTATTTAAATAAATAGAAAAAATATTCTGCTATGTTCTGTTTTGTAGTTTTAAATTCCTCTTGCAGATGGAGAATGCAACTTCTGCAGCTTCGACTGTAGCAGTCAGCTTTTTCCCACAGCYGCTAGTGGCAGTGCTGCTGTTGGAAGACCTGAGTTTGGGAGTGCGCTTGGGGCCAATGGAGATTCTTCCCGGGCAGAGGAAGTGTGATGCAAGCCAGCAGGACAAAGGGAAGAAGCACAATAGTGTCTTTTGCTGGGGAGAGGAGTATGCCTGTACTATGAGTAAAGATATCCTTTTAAATTAAAAGGGCTTCTTCAGACCAGGACAGAATTAGAAAAGGAAGGYAGAAGCCACATGTGTGGATTCCTCTCCTCCATTCAGACTACCTGATATATTAGTGTTTTCCTAAGGAAGGTTGCATCCCATTTTATTTAGACTTCCCTAGGCTTTTGGTTTTTGAAATAATGTGGCCAAGTGTCTTCTAACTTCTTGTTTGATCTCTTGTGGAGTTAGAATATAGCGAGGAAATTTAGATTTGTGTACAAAATATGTGGGTCCAGTATTTAATTCAGAGCCATAATTAGTTTGTTGTATATAAACTCAGGCTTCCATCAAAGAGCTCATGTACAGCTGTTTTCTAAACACCACTTCTAGGAAGATTAAAATTGAATATCAAGGTGGATGTACTGTCCCGTCATCATTAACCATTTTGTACAAGCTAGTGCAGTTCTGCAGAAGGGACAGACCTCCTTCAGCTTTGCTGCCCCATTCTCCCCAGCCCCGTGGGGGAGATTCTCCTCTGGCTGCCCATGCTGCGAGGGCTACAGGGATAGTAGCATTTACCAAGCCGTTTTGTATTCTGAGACAGCAGGGAAAGTGTCTGAGTCCAAGGTGCATGTGTATGTAGAAAATGCACCRGTTTAACCAAGTATGTTTGTAATCAGTTCTGTTAAAAGACACTGCTTCTGCTTCTGCAGTGGAGTTGAGACCSTTATAATTTCAGCATAATATAGAAACAAAGCAAATTCACAAATCAGATTAGATTRATTTAACAAGTGATTTTGATTTAAGTGAATTGCTTTAGTAATAGGATTAGCTAAAGTAGGGTAATTTCTGCATGCCTACATGCTCTAAAACAGAAGTATGACGGGTTTTCTCATCTCTCATCACTGAGAACTCATTGATTTTGGTAGTTTGCAGTATTTTTTTAGTGGGTGATGTTTGTTCTAGGCTGTTTTTGCACAACATAAGAGGTAGATCTGGTTCCATTCCATCTTTCTCTYTTTTTTTTACCCAGTGAAAATAATGCTAGGAGAGAAGAAGAAGGAATCTGGGCTCAGTGGGCTAAATTCTGTCCTGGGTGCTACCCAACTGTCTGTAATCACATAGTGGTGCTAGCCTGGAATTAATTTGGCCGAGTGATTTCCTTGTAACAGGCAGGAGGAGAGGAGCTGATTAGTAGTCCAAGCTGTACTGCTTTTTTAACTTGAAATATGAAGTTCCAATATGTGATGGGAGCTATCTTGGTGGAGTGCTGCTTTAAAAATTAATAAAGATTTTCCTCTCAGCCACATTATGCGGCGTTGTATATAGACTATGATCTCATAACCTCCTCCTCTGGCTTGCACACGCACCGTCTGCTGAAACCTAAGATGAGCTCTTTTTTTTTTTTCATTTAGAGAGCACTCCCCAGTCTTCACGGAGGCGCAACTGCGAAGCTAATCAAAATCAATGACTTCTTGGCTGCTGTAAAAAAACAGAGGAGCGCCCGAGAGAGAGGGACTGTGCCGGTTTCCTACCCATTAGGAAGGTACAGAACCCCCACCACCACCCCTCACAGCTGTTGCAATGCAGGAAGCGCAGCGCTAGGGGAGTATGCAGCATGCTTTCATTTCAGATACAAACATCAACCAGGGTTAAATCGGATATTTAAAAAAGGATAAAAACACCCCTTGTCAAAAAATGCAGGCGTTCAAGAACAGCAATTATACCAGAAAATGTAAGGCTTTGACAAATACATACCCTCATTCAATTTATGTACAGTGAGTGCTGGCTATAAAGTGCTGGTAAGCTGTTTCTCTAGAATAGCTTGCTTGACCCAGCAACTAACATAAGAGAATCTCCAAAACTTAGCCCTTGGTTCACATTAAACATCCAATTTAAAACCACAAAAGCCAAGCAAATCAGGATTAAAGTAAGGTTTGGGGTCCCAACCCTGCTCTTGTTTATGCTTGGGAAGCACTATAGATTTGGTGGTTGTTCCATGAGAATAAGAAAAGGCAGCAAGTGTCTTTTATCATTTTGACTGGATGTTGGGAACAACCAAGGAAGATACCAATTCCCTGGGAGTTCTGCTTTTGTTTTTTGTTTTTTTCCTGGAAAAGTCTGTCCATCCTGAATTAGGACTGAGGGAGATTAGCAAACCACTTCATTACTGAGGTTGACTGCTGATTTAAGGGGCTTTCCCAAAATCGGGGGGAAAGCTATGGTAAGAACAGAGCTTTCTTTTTCCTTTGCTGTGCCTTAATGTTTCAGGGGAATTCCCTCTTTGGGAAAAAAGTTTCAAGAAGTCTCAAGACTGCAGACCCACTTAGCCAGTGTGGCAGAATAACAACGGTAGTGCAAACTGCGTGCACCRGAGATGCAAGGGAAAAAGGGAATAATGCATATTCCAGGTGAGAAGTTTATTAAACATTCAGAAGATAATAGCTGTTAAAAGTGAGGAATCCTGAGGGAGAGCCCTCTCTCTTGCACCGAGAAATGTAAGCCGGCTCATATGGCAGATGTGGTGTCCCAAGGCTGCCTCGGTCTGTGGGTGTGGGATTACACTATGTCTTTGTAGGTGTGGAGGGAAGACCTCCTGCACAGTGTGCAGGTTATAGAGCCAAGCTTTGCATTCAGTCATCCTAATCAATTATTTTTTGTTCAAATTTGACTGTTAGGCTCCAATATGATGCACACRATTTCATTTCCTTTTTCGAGTGATTTGCAGAAAGCTGTATTTTTCAAAGACTAGCCTCAGTCCAGCAGTCACTAATCCAGCCCTTGCAACACTGCTGAAATCAGCTGCTGCTCCTCTCTTTGCTAGAAAAAATCTTATTTTGTTCAGTAGGAGATTTGAGCCAGTAAGGAGTGTAGGATGCTGAGTACTGCTGAGCATCAGGCCAAAAATGGTAGAGAAATGCTTTATCAGCAGATATACTCCCTGTGGTTCCCTGGCCATCCAAGCGCTATCCAGACAAAATACACTTAGCTGCACGTTCCTTCCCAACACTGCACATAATATAAGGTAGGGCAAGGTTATTCATTAGGAACAATTTGCTCTTTCAGCATAGCCCTTTCTGCTGTTTGTGAATTGACTTGAAATCAATAATCCCCATGAATATGTGTGCAGGGGCCCAAAACATATTGCTGAATGTTTGATATAGGGAGAATTTAGCTTTTAGATTGCTTAGAAACAGTTCTCCTACAGTAATGAAAAAATGCAAGGGTTGACACAGACACAGTGCTCAGTCAATGCATTCTTTGATTGCATGAAGGTAAGGAAACACTTTTAAAAGATAGCCAAATTTCCTTTGGAATCTGGATTCGTAACATTGCTTTATGCCTTTGAAAATCCTCCCCCCCCCCGCCCCGCCATATGAAAGCCAATTTTCTTGTGCGA
The DNA here is from genome assembly GCF_003343005.1 of Rhea americana. NCBI lineage: Eukaryota > Metazoa > Chordata > Aves > Rheiformes > Rheidae > Rhea > Rhea americana. The sequence goes on along the minus strand of NW_028185350.1, from coordinate 344,529 downwards.
ATATCTGAAGCCAGGAAAAGTGTTTCTAAAAAACTGTGCATAATAATCACTGTAAATAACATTGTAATCTGGAAGGTATCCTGAATCTGACAAGTAGTTTTACCTGCAAGAAAAAAAGTGCTCAGCACTAGTCTGGAAAAAGCCCGTTGACTTCTAAGGACATGTTCTCCTTACTGATTAGTCTACATATAGTTTTCTTCCCTACTTCACGGGATCTGAGACCTCTTCTATCACCATCCTGGAGAATATCCAGCTCCAGAGCTATAGGAGGTTCTGGACTAGCAGACTTTGACGGGGCGGGGGGCAAGTTCCCCTATGCTGCACTGAAAGGTGTTGGTGGTTCTCCACCACCTCAGTAAATGCTGCTTCCCAAGCTCCGAACCATCAGAAGAAAAAGCACTGCCCCAAAGCAAATCAGTTTATAAAATTCTGGGCTAGATTATTTGGTTGGTCTTAATTTATGTAGCGGTCAAAAGAAAGAAAAAAATAGCACCTTCTCAACAAGTATTATTTTTTGCTATTTTGTGTATAAATATCAATAACCAAAATAGATTTCTCCTTGTCCCATGTTTCAGAACATCCTCGTGGGGAAACTGTAGCACCACAGAGAGGCAATTTAGCCCCAGACAAATATTAAATGTAGCACCAGAGAACCTAAAGTCRTAAGAAAAACTTATCTCACCTGGTGCTATAGCGCTTAATATATACACACACAAACTGTCTGTTGCCCAAGCTGCTAAGCACCTGTTCCCCCACCCCGAAGGCTAGAAGATGCCCAATTTGCAGCAAGTGCGCTGTCTCAAGGTACTATCTGACTCTGGATGTATAGATGATTTTTCATCCTGCTGCATCGAAAGGGACATTTATGTCACCATAAACAAGGTGCAGTGGAGAAAATGTTAGCATTACAGCAAGGACATCACTACTCTTTTGACTCAGACTGCAGGAGCATGAATGCTCAGACCACCATCATCTACAAGGAATGTTGCTTACGTTCTCAACAAGGCATGCACATTTTAACGTATGCATACAGGAGGGTTTACATTCTTCTATATATAAGCATTTATGTGTCTCTGTTTTGCTGCTGGGCCCTTGAACAGCTCCTTCAGTGCAAATCCTTCTTCACGTTGCCCAAAGCACTTCCAACATCTTCCACTTCTTTCTTTATCTCCACTCTTCACAGCTGCTGCTCAGGCTCTGGATTCCCTGTAGGAAAAGGGGAAACAATTTTCTCCAAGGGCACAGGGTTTTCTCCAGCCTAAGAAAGCAAAAGAATTGTGTTTGGTTTTAATTATATTGATGCATTGGTTGCAATAAAAGCTTCTTGTAAATTTATGCTTGAACCCTCCTGCTAAATTTACTGACTAGAAGAGGTACATAATTTATGGGGAAGATGGTTTTGTGGTTCAGCACAAGAGATAAGGCCTTTATCCCTGTGCTACTGCAAGACTGCTGGAGAGCTCTCATTTTGTGAGTCTCATTCTTTGGGGTGCTCCATCCTCATTTACATCAGGTTAACAAAATGTTAACTTTTAGGGAAGCCATTAATTTTGYTACAGGTAGGCAATGGGGTGCATTGGGTATTACAGGAGACTGGCGGAGCTCAGTCAGTCCTGGTTCTGCCACTGATTAGATTTGTGGCCCTGGGCAAACCACTTTGGTTGCTGCTGTAAAATGAGGGCAGTAATAACTTAGTTGCCTCATAGGTGGGCTGCAAGCCTTAATTAATACAACGCTCAGAGAAAGGCACCCATCTAAGTGCAAATTAGCAGGAGAGATGCCCACGGGACATTTGCTATGAAATTCCCACTTCTCACGTTCGTACCTAGGTGTRTAGATACTGGCATTTACTCGGGTAGATCCCAACTTTCAGACTGTGTTGTCTAGCTTTGCAGAGACTGCAGCGCTGAGTGATCTTATAAAAACCGCAGCAGAGAAATCTCTGCCGGCCTTCTGCATGAGGTGATTTCACCCGGGTGGGAGAAAGAGGGGGAATAGCTGACTATGCAACTACATCAGCTATGAAGTCAGAGTGTAATTAGGGCTGGCAAACAGCTTTGGGGCAGATTCTGAGCTGCTTTACTTGGACGTTAATCCAGAGTCACTTCCTCTCCTTCTGTAGTGCTACTACCCAGTGTGTTCATCCCACCAGGAAGGTTAATTCAGTGGTACTGCTTCTGAGATTAATTGAAACTTCTGCAGTGAGGAAAGCAGGCAAATTCTGGTGCTGCAAAGGACTCTGAGTAACCTTGAACATCCCTGGTTCACCCTCACAAGTTTTATCCTTGTCTGCTTTATCAAAATTGTCAGCAGGCCATGCTGCTTGTGTGCACTGGATGTGGCAGTTGCAACCAGCTCTTCCTCTCTGTGCTTACGGTGCTTGCTTTCTAGTTTTGAGGAAGCTAAAGCAACAGTGAACTGATGGACTAACACCAAAATGGATCAGCTAGATTTGAAGCAGATTTCAATTTGTCGTGCTATGATCAAGGCTACCAGCTAGCCACAGTTTCTGTGACTTCTGTACCTGCATATATGCAGATTTTTGCATTCACAGACAAAAYCTGCAAGTGCTGGGAACAGTTTTTAGAAGTATTTTAAAGCTTTTTTGGCAGAGGGTAAATGGGAAAGGTATTGGCTACTTGAGAAAGTATGAACATGACAATACTGGCTGCACTAAAACAGCCCTCAGAGCACAGACCGTCAATAAAGAGCTGTCGATACATAGCCCAAGGGCTGAAATGGGTCTCCCTTCAGCCTGTGGGACCTTGTGCCACAGCTTTCTCTAGGTAGGTGAAAAATCCCAAGGAGCTCTGTGATGTTTGGGCATCTGCGTTTCTCCCCCAGGATGTCTTTATAGAGAGGTCTTCCAAAGTGACCGTATCAGCTTTGCTGGATGGGAAGGCAAGGCACAAAGAGGGCTGACCACAGCGTGCTGAGAAACTGGGCTGGCAATACTGAGAAAGAGCCTGTGATGTGGTCATTTAAATTAAAAGAGGCGAGATAGTTGCTCAGCTTACTTTGACTAAATGATTTCTTCCAAAGCAAAACCATATAATATTTATTATTTCTCACATAGTAACATTTCCAAATGCCAGATACGAGGCCTTGCCCTCCTGTGCCACATACAGCCTGCCACAGGTCACCCTTGGTGAGATTATATTCCATAAATTGTCCCTATGTGTCACTTAACGTACAGAAAATCTTTAAAAACCTGTAAAAGTTGATAAATCCTAGAATCTTTTGAACTCCAAGTGATAAATCTGCTCTGGGGCAGGCAAGAAGCTCTGCACAATGTTTGTGTATCTCATAAGCCCTATTCTGAGAGCTTAAACGGCTCTGAAGTTTTGCAGCAGCCTCGTGCTGGCCTTCTGCGTAAAGGTGAATTTCATGGAAAGAATAAAAGCGACCCCCAGAATCCTGGCCTATAGCCTGTCTTTCAATAAAACAACTTTGAATATCCCAGGCTGTGTTCAAGCCCTTTCTGGGTGCATATTGCCTGCATTGCCAGTATCTGACTCATTAATGGAATATATTTTGAGCCAAATTCTGATCTCATTTACAGCACCATAAATCCAGGGCAACCCAATTGACTTCAGTGGAGTTACTCCAAATTTCCCACAATAGGCACTCAGCAGATAGATCAAAATTTGGTACTTTGGGTCTGAAAAAGGCTGAGGAAAGCCGAACTACATCCCTTTGTAATACTGGGGTGGATATTTTGTTGGAAAGATTGCCAACACATCCCCTTTGTAGAGCTGCTGAAAAATTGTTTGTTGTGGGTGGCTGTTTTATAATGTTGAAACTTTCAAGTTTTCATTTATTAAAAAAATATGGGATTATAGCTGACTTCCTAGAAAAAAATACAAAGTCTATGAAAAATATGGATTAAATGATTTAAAAAAAAAGATCATTTGCTTTGAAATTTTTCATGTGAACCAACACTTCCTTTGGCCGCATATCCCTCTCTTTCAGGTCATTTAAGTAGATGCAGATTCTGCTCAGAACAGTGCTCTTATTCATTTAACCTGTTCAGCAAGAAGGCTGTGAGACCACAAATCATGTTGGCTGATATTTGCAGAATCATCTCAGCCAGCCTAGATGCATCCCGTTGCTTTTAAAAGGTATGGGCATCTAGACTCCTTAGTTACTTTGAACTCTCCAGCCTTTCACCCTACAGTCTTATCACACAGCCTGCTAAAGTGGTGTTTACCAAAAAAAAAAAAAGGCAACTTTTTTATTATGGGATGATGTGTAGGATGGACATGAACTGAGCCAGGTAGGGAATCCCTGGTCCAGTCTCAGCATTTTTTTGACTCCTCTTTATTCAGAGACACAATATAAAACCATGGCTGGGTACAACCTGCATAAAGCCGTAGAAGAACCTGATCTCAGGTCTCCTAAAGCAGTTGGCAAATRGAGTCCTGCTCACAACTAATGTGTCAGCATGCAAACTTAATGATTTAAGTGGCTCATGCAGGCAATTCAATTGGCACATGAGCCATGCTTAATAAACAAAATAACAGTTATTAATATATTTGAAGAAAAGTTATTCAGGCGCTTGGATTGTAGAGGGAAAGCTTGAGGTAGGGACAAAAGGAGGCTCTGCTGCTTCCTTTCTCACCCAGCAGAAGGTTAATGAGAAAACAAAGGCAAGGCCAGAGCAAGTTGAGATCCCTGTCAAATTCCCAAGCAGCCTGAGTCTCTGCACACTCACACTTCATTAGCATCTCTGTGGGAGCTGGAAGGGTAACTGGGAAGACAAAAAAACAATTAGGAGAGGATCTGAGAGCTAACATGAAGAGTGGGTCTACTAAAGAACGTGGAAGAACGGTGCGCCTGGGAGATCTTAGCGCAGAAAGACCAYGGATCTAGGAAAAAGAGATGTTGGCTGTTTCCACAAAGAATCGGCCTGCCAACCACCTGAGGCATTTCTTGACTGCTGTTTAGTTTTGTAAACTCTGCTGCTTGTTTGTCATGAAAGTTGAAGGTTTGCCTTGTGCAATTTAGCTGCGAAACGGGCAGGGATGGAGGGGGCCCTTGGGATTTAGGAGCAGGCTGCTTGACATCACGAAGAGTAGGTCCATTCATCCTTAGTTTTTCAGGAAGAAAAACAACAGCGCTTGCCTCTTTGTGTCGGGGATGCACACAGGGCGCAACATGCTGAACGTTTGTCCTCGTGCAAGACTGCAGCTCACTGCTGAGCCTGTCAGCTTAGTCCTGGGTTAGCCGTACTGCCTCTGGTTCTTAATTTTCTTTGCACTTCTGCACAGCTCAGTGTGACATCTCCAGAAATCTTATCAACCCAATTTTAATAGAGATAATTAACTGCACTGAGACTTTGGACAGAGTAGCTCTGCATGAACCTAGCAGCAAACAGTGGGGGGAATTACTGGCAACACAGTGGGCACAGAACCAGGCTGGCGAAGCTGGCAGGGACAAGTAGGGTTTGATTTTAATACACTGCCACTTCTGAACTAATAGAGCGAAATACAAGTGACATTGTATGCCAAACTGGCACATGACAACTATACTTGATGCCCTGGCTGGATATTTCAAGGTGATGTCAGATTATGTATTATAGATCTGCCATTTGCAAAGCATTCATCCCCAAATCCCAAGCACAGTCCAGATACAAGAAGTCGGTCACATGCAGTGGCCTTAATCCTGTTTCTGCTGGCATCACCTGGGGGCWCTGAGAGCAGGAGAAGTTCCCTGATACACAGGATTATTTCCTGACCTACACTGTTGGGTAAAGCCAGGAGGACCTCAGGAAACAATTACCCACCTTCTTGCTCAGAAACAGTATGGACATTCACACCAGTCCATGAGAAACACCACCACCGTTTGAAAAAGCAAGAGAGGAACTGAAGTAATTAGCCAGGCTGAAATTGGCCTTTCCCTCTAGCTTCTCTATTGCTTGTCTAACCACTAGTCACAAGACAAATGCTGACTTTGCAGCATGTTAAATGTATAAGTATCTCCTCTTATGAGCTGCTCCATGAAATCCCAAGATCACAAGTGTTCAGAGCCTGGACTTCCCATCTTGTTACTGAATGATGTTATTATCACTGCAGAGTGTCTCAGAGGATGGCCAAAAAATACATGTTTTGTTCAGAAATACTCTGCTGAGTTAGTAAAACACTGCTGTCATACCCCTGTCTAAGTCCAGCACAGCCTCTTYGCTGCCCTGTCACTGGGGCTCTGAGATACTGCCGATACTCTGATATTGTAGCCTGCACTATGGTGAGCAAATTACTATTCAGGAAGAAAGAATTTAAAAAGATTTTTAATGGTAGAAATAACCCAGAAGCTGAGGTGCAGATAATGTATTGAATTATTCTGAAGTTGCATTCTATTTTCATCTGCAGCTTGCTCACTTGTGGCTTACCAAGACAGTTGGACAGTTCTGTCTGCTGTACACAAGGGCAACCAGGCGACTGTTCCTGGCTTGTTATTCTCCCACACTTGGTCCCTTTATTTTCTCCCTGAAACTACTGCACATCACGCACAGGGATCTTCTTTTCAGAGATATGTTTGTATTTGTGACCCCCGAGCCCCAGCGCCCGCGGAGGCGGCGCAGCATGCCCTGTCTGCGGCAGCCTTTGAAGCTGCGAGGAAGGGCTGTGCGTGCTAAAGATTSCCTCCGTTCTGTAGGGGATGATACTTTGCTTTCCTATAGCATCTCCCAGGAAAGCAATTCACAGGCAACTGGTTATCGTTGGGCCTCACGTGCAGAAAGGATGATGGAGGTGAGGGCTCCACAAAGTTAGCAGCAGCAAAGATTGGGGGAAAAAAAAATCTGCCTAGCCAAAGCTRTGCAAACCTCTGTAAAAACTTAAAATCCAAACAGCTCTGTTTTTGTAGGATCGCTGGGAAGTTTGGACTGAGCGTGTTCATGGATCTGCAGGGCCAGCAGAGAGCCACCAGCCCTTCTCACCTGCCACCTTCTCTGCATCGGCTCAATTCCCAAAGCCGTCAGRAAAGGCAGGGAGGAAATTCCCCAGGCTTGCTAGAAAGAAAGGACATTCAAGAGCCTAGATAAAGCAGATCACTGCAGTTCCCCCCTTGGACTTCAACTTTTTTGAGTGCAAACAGTCAAGCAAGTCAGGCAGGTGGGTTTGCTTCCAAACACTAGAACCAAAGTTCATCCCAAACTGACTGCCGGGCAGGAGGAATAAACAGGCAGGACGCATCTGCCCTGACTACCGCTCCACTTCTCTGACCACCAGGCCACACTACAGCACCAGCTCATCCCACTGCTGCGCTGAGCCAAGCTCAGCAGCCCCATCCCAAACCTTCRGAGGAACTTGCTGAAAAGAGTCTACAGAAATCAAGGCTTTGATTAATCTGAAAACTTTTTTGTAGCATTTTTGTTTTCGAATAAAGCTTTGCAAAGGTAACCGGCTGAATCCGCTGACAGATATGAGAGCTGTGGCTCAAACAGACTGGTGAGAATGATGCTTCCCCCGCTTTTATACCTGTGCATACACACACCCATGCAATGCAAACACGCACACCTGATACAAGAACCTTACTTTCAAACACTCTACATCAGCACACTGTTACCACACTATGTATATATATTTGCTATATTTCATGCACCTAAAAACATGCAAAACACTCTGCAGCAAAAGTAAAGATCTGCTTTCCTTGGAGGACACAGCCAAAGTGTGGCCCAAGAACTGCAAACAGCCCAGTTAAGTTGGAACGGTCTGWGGTCAGCAGCAGCACTTGCGGCATTTTTCAAGTGTGTTATTTTAAGCTCGTCTCTAAACCCTATCAGAGTTGGTGAGATACGAGTGTGTGCTGAAAGTCAGACATACGCTTAAGGTCTTTCCCGCATAAAGACAGACATTCAGGGACATTCGCAGGTACAATCTGAGGCACCCAAAACGGGCGCCCTGGCTGCTCCTGCCTATGGGGAGGGGTCGATGTTCCAAAGAGCACCCCAGAGCACCCAAATTCCCTAACGTGGCCCTGCGCACACCCGCATGCCGCCCTCGGCTGGAGCCTCAGTATTTGCAGGTCCCTGGGACCCCCCTCCCCGCGCACACGCGTCCCCCCGCGCACGGTCCCCCCGGAGCTCCGCACCGCTGTGACGCCCCGATGCTGCCGGCGCTGAGGCTCCCGGCGGTCCCGGCCAGCCCCGCGGGGACACCCAGGGCCAGGCGCGTCCCCGGGCCCCGCTGTCGGCGGAGAAGCCGCCGGGCCCGGCAGGCGCGGGGGGACGAGCGGGCCGGCGCGGGCGAGCCGG
>NW_028185350.1:333028-335460 GCF_003343005.1 Rhea americana | reverse complement strand
GGGCGCAGCACCAGGACATGCACCAGTCCAGGCTGGGGGCTGACCTGCTGGAGAGCAGCTCTGCAGAGAAGGACCTGGCAGTGCTGGGGGTGACAAGTTGACCACGAGGCAGCAATGTGCCCTTGTGGCCAGGAAGGCCAATGGTCTCCTTGGGTGCACTGGGAAGAGTGTTGCCAGCAGGTGGAGGGAGGTGATCCTGCCCCTCTCCTCAGCCCTGGGGAGGCCTCATCTCGAGTACTGCATCCAGTTCTGGGCTCCCCAGGACAAGAGAGACATGGAGCTACTGGAGAGAGTCCAGGGTAGAGCTACGAGGATGATCAGAGGGCTGGAGCACCTGCCCTATGAGGAACGGCTGCGAGAACTGGGCCTCTTCAGCCTGGGGAAGAGCAGACTGAGGGGGGATCTGATCAATGTGTATAAGTCCCTGAAGGGAGGGTGTCAAGAGGCCAGGGCCAGACTCTTTCCAGTGGTGCCAAGCAACAGGGCTAGAGGCAACGGGCACAAACTGAAACACAGGAAGGTCTATCTGAACATGCGGAAAAGTTTCTTTACTGTGAGAGTGACAGAGCACMAGGAGAGGGTGCCMAGAGAGGCTGGAGATATTCAAAAGCTGTCTGGACAAGGTCTTGGGCAATGTGCTCCGGGTGACMCTGCTTGAGCAAGGGGGTTGGACTAGATGATCTRSAGAGGTCCCTTCCAATGCCRACCATTCTGAGATTCTCTGACAGTGTGGGATGAGGGGGACACTGTGTGCTAGGGGGACAGTGAGTGGATGGGGACAGTGTGGAGGTGGAGGGCAGTGTGTGGATGGGGGCATAGCCTGGAGATGGGGAGACAGTGCAGGGTGGGAACGGTGTGGAGATGGGCACAGCGTGGGGACCRGTGGGACAGTGTGTAATGGATGGGCAGTGTGGGATGGAGACAGAATGGGACGGGGCACTGTGGGGACAGGAATGGTGTGGGGATGGGGAAAGTAGGGGATAGGGACAATGTGGGGACCAAGGGGCCAGGGTAGGGAGTGAGGAGACAGTGTGGGGATGGGGGCAGAGCAGAATGGGGACAGTGTGGGAAGGGGACAGAGTGGGATGGGGACTGTATGGGGATGGGAACAGCATGGGGATAGAGGGGACAGTGTGGGAAGGGAGGACACTGTGAATAGGGACAGCATTACGATGGGGGGGACGGTGTGCCTTCGAGCAGACTGGGTGGGCTCTGTGCGGGGCTGGCGGCAGGTCCCACTCGTCCTGTTGTGTGCTCCTGCTCTGGACTGTGGGGACGGCAAGGAGGGCTGTGGAGCTTCCACCGCCCAAACTTGCCCTGGTCCCTGTCCCCCAGGACCTCACCAGGGAGATGTCAAATCTCCCCAGCCAGTGGGATGTTGGATATGGGAGCTGGGCAGCACTGGGCTGGAGGTCTCCATGCAGGACTCTCCATCCCGCGGCAGGCCAGGACAGGTGGAGGCTCCTTGCAGCTCCCTGTGGGGCAGAAATCCCCCAAAGTGGCCTGTTTGTCCCCTGTCCAGGAGGCCATGGCAGGCAGGCTGCCCCAGAGCTTCTGCCACCGTGCTTGCTGCTGCCCTTCACACAGCACCGGGCTGGTGTGAGGGGGTCTACGGGCTCCCCRTTGCCTCGTCTTCTTGTCAATCCGTGCCCCCTCCGGAGCGAGCCCGTGCCCCTTGCAGAGCCGCCTGCAGGGCTCCGCGAGCCCTCCGGTGTGGGGTTACCCGGGGCGGCGTGGCACCTGGGYGAGAGCCTTCTCCAGCGACAGCCCGGCAGTCTGGGGGAGAGACAGTGCTGTGGTGGCACTCCTCAGCCGTGGAGTTCCTCCCCAAAACGAGGAATTCCAGGTTTTTCCTGGAATCCAAAAGGCCTCTTTGTGTGTGATGTCTTTTAACTGGGTTTTGCAACCTGCTGCAAAGGGGGGACAAAAGCAGCAAGTAGCTGCTTAGATGCCAGCGGAGCAGAACCAAACGGCGGCGACCGGGCGAGCAGCAGGAGCCCAAGGGCGCAGGCCGCTGCGAGGGCCCGCGCTGCGCCGGAGTGCGCCGCCGTGCCCGGGGAGCACCAGCCGCTTTGCRCATTTGGACAAGTATTACTTAACTATTTTTAATTTCCCCAACCGCTCCGCTGAGTTACGCGGAGTATTTTGGATTCGCGTTCGGAGGCTACGCGCCCCGGCGAGGGTCGCGCTCTTCGGGCAGCTGCGCTCCCTGAAGGGAAGGGCGCTYCCTCGGCCGCGCCTCAGCCGCCGGTCCGCGGCGCCGCCCGAGACGCGCAGCCTTTAGGCAGCGGCGGGGCTCGGCGCTGGAGACGCTCAGACCAAACTCCCCCAAAGGACGTGAAAGCAGCAGCTCTCGGACCTCCTAGAGCCTCCGCGGGCTCCCGCCGCCCCAGCAGGCCCAAAGGGCCGCGGCCGGGGCCGGCGCCGCTCCC
>NW_028185350.1:301376-332403 GCF_003343005.1 Rhea americana | reverse complement strand
GCTGCTGCTTTTTCTTCCTTTTCTTCTTCTTTTTTTAACCTCACTTTCTAAATACATTCTTTACTACAGATTTTTAATCCCCCCCCAAATCCACCCGTCCTGCTGTAGGACGCTGGCGTAACGTTTTTCCTGWTAAAACCGCAGTTTTTTGGCCAATTGAAACCGCTCGGCGTAGGTGCGGTAATGAAGGCTATTGGGACCTGCTGCGCTGCAGCAGTAAAAAACCCGAGCGTTAACTYGGCAAATGAGTTAATTTGGAAATAGTCTTAAATACCGATCTAAGCAAGTTAAAAGTTATTTTGGCAGATYCTCTAAATGCAAGAGAGGTTTTATTTACAGTGTAGAAAAAATGGGGGGGGGGAACCCACTTTCTTGCTTTTTGTGAGCCTCACGGTGCCTAATTACTCTTTGCTTAAGAAAAATTAAAAGGAGCAGATTAAATTTCTGTCTGCAAGGCACAAATTAATCCATTTACAGAATTAGTGCTCCATTAGCGCACAGGAGCCCAAATCTGTCTCGGAGGGGATGGTAGTGCTCGAGTTTTGGATTCGTTCCAGTAGACTTCTAGGCAGGCTGAGGCTGGCKTACCGCTGCCGCTTCGTATGTGATAGCGAGCAACAGGCCAGATGAGCTGCGTGAATTTTGGGGGCTAGGAAGACCCAAAAGCATCTCTAACATGATGTTTGCATGGAGCAGAATTAGTATGAACCATTGCTCACGCTGTCTCACGAGTTTGTGTTTCTTTGCCTTGTAATCTGGGGATCTCTCATCTGTAACTAAAGTGTTAAATTTGACCTTAAATGCTCTTACTGCTTAGTTTATGAAAAAATAAATGCATGCAGATCTCTATTTTTAATGGAAGAAATGTTGCTTTTGACTATTCTGTCTGTAGGCAGTCTGTCTTTTTGAGGATATCTGCAGGTACCTGCCGACTGACCAGGTTTTGAGCTGGCTGGATGCGAGTCGGATCCAATTTGGAAGCGGTGTGTTCGCAGTAGTGCTGTGCCTGAGCTCACGAGCCCAGCACTAACAGCCTTGCCGAATGGCTCATCTCGGGCATTTGGGCAGAGTGTTGCCTCTGGATCAGAGCTGGTTTGCGTCTGGCCAGCTCGGGCTCTGTCTGCGTGTGGCCATGGGGATGCACTTGTAAAATGCCCTCTTCTTTCTTTCTTTCCTTTTTATTTTTAATTTTTTTTTGTCCCCTTTGGAAACAGATTCAGTTTAAATCACACAAAAGCAAATGACATTCTTGTAAATCCACAGCAGAGAGCAGAGCCCGCGGGCCTCGTGCAGGGGTCACTGTGCAGGAAAGGGGAGGAAATGGGGGCATTTGCGCAGGGGGAACGATAGACGGAAAGGGCCAGGAGCGGGGTGCTGGCCCCTCTGGTCTTAGTTTACGTAACCAGAACGAGTGCAAGGTTCCTGTGCATGGACTCGTTCATAGCTCTTRAAAGAGCTTATGGGAGCATTGCCCCTTTTTTGTGCTGTCTGAATGCTTTTCTTTAGTGTGGGGTACCTTTTGCGTTAAAAGTTTACATACAACCGTATCGTACGATAGCTTCCCTGCATAGGTGGTGTTGGGCTTATTTAAAGCACAGCTATTTTTACCACTTCATTAGCACTGCAGAGGTGCTAGGTCTTGGTTTAAGGGAGCAGTTGGCGAGGAGCAGTTGCAGAAGAGAGGAAGTAAAGGTAGCGGGGCTAGGGAAGTGCCAAGAGGCACAAGCTGCTGGTGATTTGGCTGAAATCTGCCTGACTCTGTGATAACAAAGAGTGGAGATGCAGTTTGGTAGGTTGTTTTTTTTTTTGCATGAGGATTGGTGGAGAAGGACTAGGCAATCTGAAGCACCTGCAAGGGGGATACAGAACCCTGGAAAAGAACATTAGAGAGCAAAATTTTAGAATTAGTGACTTAGAAAAGTGTTCAGAATGGATGGATTTTGCTCTCTATATAATTTTTTGCTGTAAAATACTAGGAAGCTCCAGACAGAAGTGGGAAAGAGGGTAGCCTTTATGCAGTGACTGCAAGAATAGGATTTAATAATGCTGTAGTTGCAGCTTTCTGATGGGGGTGGGTTTTTTTTGGGGCGGGGGGAGGGAGAAGAGGGCTATGTACTGTGTGTATCTGTTAAGTACAGGTGATGGATCCTGTGGTTTGAAGATGTTTGTGATACTTAATCAGCTGAAGCAACATTCTTTCAACACATTTCCTGTAAAAATAAATTATGTTATTGATGAAAGAAATACAAAACAAACTGTAAACTCATCTCCATTCAGTTTTATATCAAAATATTAGTACATTTTCCACTGTCCCTGTTTAAAATCTCATAAGTTGAATTTGTGATGGTTATATGCCTGTAAAGTGCTTYCTTGTTTTAGTCTTTTTGACACTGAAACCTTAGGGAATTATTTTACTAGAACTTGCATCTTAATCTTGTCTTTCTGGGCCCCATACCTGTGGGAATCATGCATGTATTATAGGATAAAAGGGCTCTCCTGCTTCAGAAAGAAGAAATAAGTAATACTTAAAATGTTTGCATGTGTTAGTTGTCTTCCCAACAAGCAGTTACTGCATTTATACTTTTGTGTCTGCTTTTAGACTGGAAATCTYTGTACATTAATGCTTTATACTGGCTAAATACAACTGAAGTGTTTGGATGAATTAAGACTTGAGTTTTTTCAAGTTTACAAGCTTTTTGTCTCAGACTAGAGGAGCTTGGGTACCTTCATGCCAGCATGATTTCCCTGATAGCCTATTTTAACAAGGCTACAGGATGGAGAAGGAGAGCTGCTTCTGCTTTTCCTTAGGACACTGTGATGGCACTGGATGCAGTCTCTTGTCTTAATAATATTGTAACTTTTTTTTATTCTGTTCTGTATTAGAAAAGCCTATCAACCTCTTTTTTATTTATTTTTTTTTCCRCAGAATGAAATAAATGAGGTTCCATTTTTTGATATCCAGCTGCCCTATGAACTGGCCTTGAAGATATTTCAGTACCTGGATAAGGCTGAACTGGGAAGATGTGCTCAGGTAAGTGCTGTGGACTATTTGCTTCTCCAATCCCACATAAAACTAGCAGAAGTATTCAAGCCATGGTTGGGGACTGATGTGGGGAATATGTGTGGTAGCTGTCATGGCTCAGTTGATTGTGCTTTTACGTACTGAAAATGCTTCCAAAGCTGAATGAAAAATTATAGTAAAGGAGCTGGATTCGTAGCTTGCAACTGAGTACAGTTAACCAAAACATTTGTTGTGGCTTGACATAACTGAAACCTTAAAACTCTAAAGAAATGCTAGCCCAGATTTTTTGATTTGAATGAACATATTCAGAAACAAGTTGGAGTCTTGCTGCAGTATTTAGAATTCAGAATTTCACAGTGCTAAGATGATGGCAACAAAGCTTTTTTTTTTTTCTTTTTTTTTTCAGTATGTGACTTGAGCCACAGAAAGTTGACAGGTGACACAGAGAAAATTAGAGTACTTTTTTTTTATCCTGAAATCTTCAAGCAGGGCTAAATTACTGAATGACTAATGTTAGACTTTTCTTTCTYTTTTTTTTCTCCTCTCCTGGTTTATATTTCCTTGGTGATAGTTTAAACTGCTTTCACTAGTTCGTTCTCGGATGTGGTCCGTCATTTGCGTGTATTTTTAAACCGTCTCTTGAAGCACACCCACATGCGCGCACTGACCTGACTTCAGCCCACACTACTGAGCCTCTTGCCTCCTTTCTTCACATGCTGAGTGATGAACCGCCTTTCTTAACGGGTCTCTGAAGCAAACTTAACTGGCAAGTGCCAATTACCTTGTGAAATAGGGCAGCATATTGTGGATATTCATTGCCAGCTTCTCCTATGGCCACTGTTTAATGTTTCAGGCCAGGTGTTCATCGAATACTTATGTACTAAACACATCCTGCAGCTTTGCAAAAAAATCCACCCCAAGCCTTGCATTACACCAAAAAGATTCCCTTTGTAAAATAAATAAATGTTAACACGTAAAAATTAAAAAAGTGATAGGGTATAGCCTTGTTATGGATGGTAATCTAGACATAAGTAACGACCAAATGGCATGTGTATTGATGATACAATCACAGAATCAGTAAGGTTGGAAGGGACCTCTGGAGATCATCTGGTCCAACCTGCCTGCTCAGCAGGGTCACCTAGAGCATGTTGATGCTAAATTGGACTTTTAACTTTCAGTATGCATAGGGCGTAGTGTTAAATATGTATTTATTATTACTTATAGGTAGTTATTATTTATTATTACTTTAAATCTTTGACTTGATAATGCTTTTTAGGAASAAAGACTATTAGAAAAATATTTTCTCTTGCAGAGCTTCTGTTGTTGGGGGAAAAAAAGACTCTAGAATTACTTTTTCATGAGCTGCCTAGAAGGCTGTGAAGCTTTTGAATCTGCTGGAGTTTCTGTCATTTGCTGATGCATAGATGCATTCAGGAAAGGCTGCAACCCTTGAAATGGAACAAGTTGCATTTTTGGAGGGGATTGCTTAAAGATTATTGTTGTTATTATTGCTCTTTTTTTTTTTTTTTTGATTCTCAAACATGATCAGTTTACCTCGTGGCACAGTAAAAAGATTGGCTGCTGAAAGGCTACTCTTTTTCATCCTACTTGGGCTACACTTGATTTCTCTGTCTTGCTATTCATATATTTTTCATACTTAGAAAATTTTTCACATTTGTCATTCGCCTTCTAAGAACGAGTCAGTTGGTCCTATGTGGCAGCTCAGAGGTAGCTGAGCAAATGCCCAGTGTTTTACAAGGCTTTCTGAATGAGATGAATATCCAAGGCTTTTAGTGCAGAGCTGGCTTCTTTTAAGTGTTCAAATAAAAAGCAAAGCAATAAAAATAAATACCATTTTCATTTTTCTCGTGGTGATTTTGTTTTTGAAGGGGGGGAAGCCCTCTTCTGTTAAATGGAAAGCCCTGCTGCTTTACAGCGTTATCGTAGAAAGGTTTTTTTATTAAGGCGTCTTGGGATTTTAGTGGAATTGGGCTAGTTAGTGGAACTGGCATCATGAACTGTGTGAGTGCCTTTGGAGAAAACCTGTTTGCTTAATTCTTCATGCCAAATTGGTAAGTGACTAACAGTAAAGTAGCCCGACTGCTGAGTCTCTTTGAGGTTTAATCACACCGCAGTCCGCTCTGGAAAGCTTTAATTTCACCCTGATATTTCCCCCTCCCTTTCTTCCCCACAGTTTTTCTTTGATTTTTTATTTATTTATTTATTTATTTTTTTGGAATTAGGATTATAAACCATAAACTAGCCGTATGGCACTTGCAACACTAAAGCCATGTGCAACATGTAAATTAATGGTGTTACCGGTTCCCGAGCTCTGGTGGGCTCGCAGTAGTCATGCGATATTCAAGTAGTATCCAGCAGACCGGTGCCTGCTGATATCCTGTATTGGTGATTGGAGGGGGAAAGGGAAGTTAATGTGCCAGTCCAGAGGAAGGGCAAGTGTAGCTGTTTCTTGTGCTAGTCCCGATGGACAGCTGGGAGCGCCTTTTGAATTCCAGTGTGACCCCTGAAAGAAAGATCTAGGATGTGAGCTGCTCTTCTGACTTCTGCGATGAGTGAATTTGAGAACAGGCTCTCTTCCCGCGCAGTCATGATGTACGGAAAAGGAAAAATGATCGCTTGGGAAGCCAGAAGTGTGACAAATTGAAACAAATGGAAGTTCTTGTGTTATTTGGTGCTGATGCTGCAGACGTCTGCAATTAACTTCACTCCCAGCCTTAGGATGTGGCCTTTGAACTGTCAGCTTTGTGGCAGGGTGATGCGTCTCTGGTCTGTGAAGTTCTGCACATACTTAGAGTTGTGTTATTGCTTTCTGGTAAATACTGAAGATGCATAAATCACATTATGTGATATGAAATACATCTGGGCAGTATGTGCTGAAATTCTGGCAGTGGTAAGGTTATGTTTTATTTCTAAATAGATCTGTGGGAAACTGTCTTCAAAGTGTTAGCATTTTCATCTGTGAGGTGGTTTGGAAGCATTAACCAACTCAACAATTGTGAATATATATAACAGGGGGACAGTATTTCTAGGAATTTAGGAATGAAATTTCTTGCACAGCTCAGGAATTTCAGATGCTTGCCTTTATGGCTTTTGGACTTGTCAAACTGTTAGGTATTTCGTGTTTAGACATAATAATAATAATAATAATAATAATAATAATAATAATAAAAGCCCTCAGGTATTCTTGAACATCATGTCACATTGTGCTTGCATATTGGTAAAAATAATCATCCATGCTGCTCATAATTTGGAGAGGAAACTGGGCAATAGGTGGATAGGGCTTTCCTGAACTGAGGGGCTCAGGATGAGACCTAAAATAACATTAAGGCTGTGAATGGAAAAGATGACTGTCTTCCACCTGGTGAATGTACATCTGAATGGCTTTGGATTATATCATATTTGGAGCTAATATTGCACTGAATTGAAAGTCCAGATATTTCAAATTGAGGAGTCTGGATTCAGTGACTGAATCTCAATGATATCTTTGTGTGATATGGAAGAAAGTAAACCTAAAGACAGTGGTCAGATGAGGAGGGATGAGTAAATCTTCATTAGGATTTGGACCAGTTGCTATTAGAAGAATTTCGGACTTGATGAAAGAGGTGGTGCTTTTTAGTTTCTTTTTAGCTTTTTATTTTTATTTTTTGCCAAAAAAATCCCCTGAATGCAAAACTAAATAGCAAAACCTAGGTCAGCAAAAGCCTTTAAAGTGTTTCAAAGGATTATTGTGCGCTGACCTGCAGGTATGGAATAACAGTGTTTCTGCATGGAGCTCAGGGGGCACCGAAGTTTCTTTGCTGAGAGCAGTGAGAAATGTGGTAAAAAAATAGTAGGAATACTTAAGACAACATTAAATTGGAGCCTTTGCAGCTGTAAACAACTCTGTAAGATGTTGTCATTGATTGTTGCTGGAGATTGCACGCAGCATAGTATTGGAAATARTTATGTTCATGGCTTAAGAGCTTTGCCTGTTTCAGCTACTCCTCAACAAACTGAATGTATGTATGCATATAAATAAAGCTGTAGTACCCTGGCTTTCGAGGCCTCACCTGAAACTCAAGCAGATCCAATAAAGCTGACTTTGAGCCAATGGCCACTTTTAATGCGGGAGCTCGCAGTGGTGTTGTAAAGTGAAATGCTTGAGACACTTTTATTGGAGATTTCTTGCAGCTGAGGCTCGCTCAGTGGGGCTTTTACTAGGGCTTGGCATGCCAGTTCTGGTGCATTAAGGACGGGCTGCCTTGGGGACCCTTTGGAAATTTTTGTATGAAAACCAGCAGGATTCAATATAATTCGATTTTTATAAAATTGTAATGGGAGAGGATCTCTATCCCCCTTGAATGTTTGTTCCTAAAAGTTGAAAAGGCAGTTGAGATTTTATATAGCTTTTTGTTGTTGTTTTTTTTTTTGTTTACTATCTTTACACAATGCTTTTAAGAACTTCAAACCAAAAGGATCTCTACAAATGCTGTCTGTTTTGGCAAACTCCAAGGGTGGGTGTGGGTGTCGGTGCGGTGGGGATTTGGGGGGTTATTTGTTACTTTTTTTAAGCAGGGCAAAAGTTAGCATAGTTTGGTTTTGTTTACTTGTGCTTATGCATTAGCTTGCCTCCTCAATGTCAGCAGAAATTTCTCTCGAATTTCGTCAGTATGTCCCTATAGTAGCAGGACCATTAAACACTGAAGCGCCTATTTTTTTTATTACCGTATAGAACATTAAACAATCTGTAGCTAGAGAAGACTGTGCTGTTTCTGTTCTTCGTAAGAAACATCATTAGGGTTGCTCAACCCAGGTTGCTTGCGTTATCTGATGATGGAAGGTGACTGATGGTGAATATTAGCTGTGCTGGACTTGGCTGTTTCTGTTTAAGGGAGCAGCTCTTGGAGCTGGTGGATATTGAAACTTGAAATTATCTGCAAGTTACTCAGTCTGTACCTTCCGCTCCCCCCTGATTTTTCCTCTTGTAGTGTATTGTATTTGCGGAGTATTGTCCATGTATTGCGCATGTATTGTCCATGCGGAGTAGTGTGCATGTTAAACTCTTCTTCTGGAGGAAACTGGTCATGGGATGTATCTTAAGATGCAATCCTTTCCAGTTCCTAATGGGATTTTGGTTTGGAAAGCAATAATGTTACATGTGCGTCTTCTTAGATGACGACCAACTTGGRCAACACAGTGTGAATAAAATCGGAGGTGCTTCATAAAGTTTTCAGGGGCAGATCCTACTTTTGTGCAATTGCTAGACACTTCGCAAAGTTTCCAAGGGCAGATCCTGCCTCTGTGCTTTTCACTGCAGCGTGTACTGTCCTGCTCTTGGGTTTCTAGGGGGAATCTCTAGGGGCGAGAAGAAGCTGTGGGGCTACACTTTTGCCCTTGCCACCTGTGTAAGATGTTTTTGCACTTAGCTGAGGATGCAGGGCCGTGTTATTGCCACTAAGCTGCTTCCTGGGCCTCTGCTGCTGTGTCCACGCAAGGCTGCGGGTGTCCTTGCTTGCGTAGCGCTGGCCGGGCAGCCTCGGTCTGCAGGTCCGTTCCGCAGAGCAAGTTAGACGTGCTCTTCCAAGTTCTCAAACAGAAAATGCTAGAGATCATGTTACAGACCCCTGAGATTGCTTGCCTTGTATATAATGGGGTTTTCTAACCTCTCTCCAAGCCTCGCTGCACGCTTTGTAATTCCGATGGGTTGTTGGTGTCTCAGGCAGGGGCTTTCTGCAAATCTGTGCCGGCTAACACAGGAAGCCTTAAAAGGGTCCTGCACTTTATATTTAAAAGCTATGTTTCTGAGAAGTCTGAAGCAAGGTGTGCATGGTGACTCTAAAATGCAGAAGAGAATAATCCTATAAAAGAACAAATAATAGATGATTTTTCACCACACTGTGCCGTGTGGCACCTATGTGTAAAGGTAGAGCCAAGGGCAAATAATCAGGAAAAAAGATTCTGTGAAAGTTTGCAGCAATATGAGACTTAGCTACTTGGTGTAATCTTGTGACTGAAACAGATATTTCATGCTTAGTTATAAGCTGCTAAAAATGATGTCAGTCTGCAAAGCTTTTTAATCTTTTGGAGACAGTGTACAACTGATTACTGTTTTCACTGGTAGTAATTTTCATTGGTTACATCTGTTTTTTTAATCAAGAATTACAGAGAACAAATGCTACTTAAGTAGGCTCTTACCTCTTGAATCTTTAATTCTAAGCCCATAATTGATTATGATGAAGCAGTTTGCTCTGAAATGGACGGCAACTTGAGGCTACTCAAAAAACTTAATATTTCATTCCTATTTATCCATGCTGTAATACAATAGGTTGCAAATCACTAATGTCACACACCCAATCAGGCATTGTCAGCAGGACTTTAGAGATACGGTGATGGGATCCAGGAGGTGTTTTAGCTACAAAAATGAAGATAAATTCATATCCATATTTTTACTGTAAATATACAATGCTGTTTTAACTTTTTTCGTGTCGCTTTTCTCTTCAAAATTTTATTACACAGTCGTATTTCAGGTTAAGAATATGGCCGCTAAACACTCGTATCCATATTACATGGAATATTATTGGGGCAGAAGCTGAGCGCTTTGACTTATTTCTCCTCAAAGGAGTCAAACAAACCCTGAGCCTTTTGTTAAAGTGGGAATTTCTTACTGCCAGTAGTAGAAAAAGCAAAAAAGGTATTTATTTGGACAAGAATTTAGCCTCAATACAGACTTGTTTTATATATGCATACTATATGTTATTTATATCATTTAATATAACATCTAATTTCTATTTATAATTTTATGCAATATATCTGTATATGTATTTATAAAAATAAATTTGATTTCTAGGTCAGCCGGACATGGAAAGCACTTGCAGAAGATGAAGTGCTGTGGTACCGGTTGTGCCAGCAGGAAGGATACCTATTAGATAACAGCATCTCGGATCGCTCCTGCTGGAAGGTCGCGCTTAAGGACTGCCGTGCCAAAGAACGCACTCTGAGAACCAACTGGAAGGTAAAAGGGAGAGGTTTCATTAATGGGATCCAGATGCTGTAGAAAAATGGGAACCTCATCCAAGCAAGTGGTAGGCAAAAGCTGGTCTTTTGTATCGCAGCTCCTTTTAGCCAGTTAAAAGGGAAAAGCTGCTGAGGGTTTTACGAGCCTCTGCCCCTGCTGTATTTACTTCTTCTTCCCTACCCCCAAGATATTGGTTATTTGGGGGATGGGTCTTGTTTGTTTGCTCTGGGTTTGGTGAAAGAGCAGTGTTTTTACTTCAGATATCCCTCAGTAATAACAATCAGTCTTTAAGATGAAGGCTCCTACTCAGCTGGTTAAATATCCTAACTAAAAGAAAGTATCTTTTTTTTTTCTTTGTCGTGATAGTTAAGTTTCTCTACTTTATCTTAAGGTAAGGAATTATTATGCAGTATGATAGCTTTTCTCCTTTATTTTTTTTTGTCCATGAAAATTCCAGGAGGAGAGCATAGACTAGATGGCTCTTCGAGTTGCACTATGACTTATCAATAGCAGTACTAAAGTTCAAAGTTTCCTGTGAGGAAGCAAGTGAACTTGGTAGATAAATATGTTGCACTACCAACGCCGTATCTCGTCTTTCCGTGCAGAATCGCATTGGTGCTGTGAGCCAGCTGCAGTATGAGCTGGGAAAGATTCTTTGTGATGTCCATTCCTGTGATGGAGTTGTTATTGCTGGGTGAGTATGAAGTTACCTGATGCTCATTTAATCTTCTCCACTTGAACTCTTATGTGCTGTGTTTTGACAAATTCAGAAGCACCAGGCTGATGCAACAAGAGCAGATTTTTTTGATTGCATTTTTTTTTTCCTGAGTTGAGGTACATTTTTCCTAGTTATGGCTATCTACAAGTCTTCTCAGTAATGCACATTTTTATTATACTGTTCACAAGCTATATTTTGGAAGTATAGTCCCTATAAAAATGATAGTATTTTCTGATGAACTATATCCATTGTTTTGTTGTGAAGGCGCCCGGAATGTACTTAATGTTTTACAGGCCTATTGGAGAATATATATATTTTTTTTCATAAAAATCTCGATTACAAAGCTGTATTTGTGTCCTGTGGCAATTTAGTTTTAGGACTGTTATTTTTCCTCACTATTCTTTAAAAGACAAGTGTGGAAAAGAAAACCAACCCCAAATTCAAACTCCTCTTTTCCTAATATTAAACTTTGTCAGGACCCTGATTTAATGTTGACTACTCATTTATCTTACACGATTAAAATAGTACTTTAAGAAGATTACAAGCTCTTGGAAGAGGTTTGACCATCTCAATAGATACAAGATCTTACCGTATTCTGCTTGAATTGTACAGGCTCAGTAGTTACTAGCCCTTCAGAAGAAGTCACACTACCAAATAGAAATGATATCGTCATGGGGCAGAGGACATTGTCCTCTAACATACCAGAGTTCCGTATTTTATGGTAGCACTTCACATTAATGGTATGCTTATGCATTGTAGCGGTAGAGAAAACTGCCTATAAAATACTGAAAAATTCACTTACTGGTTATTGGAAAGGTGGCTTGAAATGCATTGAGTGTAGATGACTCCCATTTAGAATGAAATGCTTTTGAATGCTGTTGGCCTCTGAGAGTTGAARTTGAAGCTAGAAGACAGCAGGAGTGAGAGGGGAATTTTAAGCTTTGTTGTTATTACTATTATTTTACTGGATACTTTTCCACTTGTTTCACTTGCAGATATGGAGGTCTCCCTTTCTGTTCTTTGCCATCTTGTTGTGTCTGGCTGACTGTTGCGTAACCTCCCGTGCTTTTAATGTAAAGCTTCTGTTAATTGTAGTGGATTGGGTTGTAGCCATGAAAATGCCGCTGCTGCCGAATCGTGACCTCCTGAGAGGCAGTGCCACACCGTGGTTAACCTGTACAGCGGACACGTAGGAAGAGGCTTTAAGAATTACCTTGGTTCTTGCCAGATGTTTGGACTTGCTCGGGCCGCAGAGGCTGATGTAGGACACGGCAGCTCCCCGACTGCTGTGGTCTGCAGCTGGGAACCAGCTCTGCGTTTAGCAGCCTGACTTCTTCTGTGCCCTTCAGCTTGGGCAGTGTGTTTCTGGCCTTGGCTGAGGATCTCTGCTACTGTATCTGTTCCACTGTCTCTAATGAAACCTCCTGTACTTTTTTGGGTGCCAGAAACCCCAGTTGTCTCCTCATTGCTGCCAAAATCTCTGGCTTTTCTTTTTCTTCATTTTCCCCACTGTGTGTGTATCCAAACGTGCAGTATAGAAAAGCTAGACAGAATGCATTTAATTTTGAAGGAATTAGCAAACCAGGGTGATTAAGCCCTGATATTAAAGTCAAATAGTCTGTATTTTTAGTGTGGTGTATCAAAGAAGCCAAGTTTATGCAGTTTCAGACTGTCGTCTTTCCATGTTGGTCCCCCAGTTCCTCCAGTAGCTTTTGCTTCTTTTGGTCAGCTTACCACAGTTTGGCATGCTGAAGAGAATGGGTGCTCTTAAAGACTTCCAATTCCTATAAGGTCCACTCAAAGTCTTCAAGGACTTAAGGTCTTTAAGAGTGTTAACCCTACCCATTAGGCACATACCATTTAGAAAATAGATGTTATGGGTTCCACTCAAAAAAAAATTTTTTTTTTCCTCTGGGATATCTTTCTTCAGGCTCAATTGGAGTGTCGCACAAATCTAAGGCGCTTGCAACAAAATATTATAATGTAGAGAAATGTATGGGGCTTGGGCAGACCTCAGTGTCTTCTGTTTGAGTGTCTTGTGTTACGAGACCTGTTCACCTTTCAGTTACTCTTCAGTGTTCTCCCTTCTCTGGGAAAATGAATGTTTCTATTGAAGTATCCTTTTATGAAGCTGTGAACATACATTTGAAAAAATAATGTGAAGAAATTGGGCTTTAGGATATTAGAACACAGAAATTGTATTACTTTTTTGCTGTTTACTTTTTGCCGCTCATTCTGTTTTGGTAGCTTGAGTTCTCTGAAAGCATCTCTTGAATTGCTGCTGAAGGAAACCATTCTGTGAGTCTTGCCAAAAAGAGGATGGATTTGTTGTCTGCCAACGACAATTGAAGTCTGTAAGACAGTGCCCTCCCCTCACCTGTATCTTAAATACTGTTCAACTAATTTAAGAACATATAATGATTATTTGTACTATTTAAAAAGCTGAAAGTGTGTGTTACCTCAGGTGTCTTCAGCTTCCAGTGTAGGACATTGTTTTTCCAACTACTTCCCTTTTATGATCATCTGCTTTTCACAACCAGAGAGAACATAGTTTTAAAGACTACTATTTTAAAGAATACTACCTATTCATCTCTGTTGAATAATAAAATATTTTAATTTTGGTAGGTCTTGGACATAGTATACAGATCTTCTAAGAGTTGGTCATGGTACAGTTAATTGCAGTATTTTTGTATATGTTTTTATTATATTTGTAGTAGTAAAAATCAAACAAGAAGACTTAAAATTGTGACTGGAACTTCCAAGGGCATTCATAGTTTGTATAGGGAAATACTTTCTGTTCGTTATGTACAGTTGCTAAGTATTCAGGATAAGCAGATTAAAAAAAAATTGTGTGTGTGTGTATATATATGTATGCATATATATATATATATATATATATATACACACACACACACACACACACACACACACACAGAGAGAGAGAGAGAGAGAGAGAGAGAGATATTTTTTTTTCTCTAATCCAAGCATAACCCTCCCCTTTCTCCCCCAGCTTATAGTATTGTACTTAATGGCATTGTGCTTTCAAATTTTTCATAAAAATGTAATGAATCTAATGATCAATATCTAGTTGCAGCATTCTTTCAGTCCCGAAGAAGTAATTTAATAGCTGAGGTTAACAGAAGTCAATTTTCTTCTCAGTATAAATATCAATTATCTGTTGCAGTTAATGATTATGTCTCCAGTCTTGCAAACACTTATGTACGTGCTTAGCTTTACATGTGAATAATCATAGGTTTCATTGAGACGAGCCATGCATGACTCTGAAAGACAGAGATGTCTGTGGTGATCTTTAAACTAATTTTGTGTATTGTATTTCCTGGGGTTTTCTAAGCAGTGACTTGTGGCATCATTTACCCTTTTCTTCTGTAGTCATGTTTCTGCACTGGAGAAATCAAGGGCCGCTCGGCTGTGAGCAGGTTTTTGCTGCCTGACTTTGGGGCGCAGCTGCAGCGCTCTGGCTCGGCTCTGTCGGGCCAGCCAGGCGTCGCGTTCTGCCTTGATAGCTGGAAACTGCGGCAGGGRATAGCAGCTGCTGCCTGGCTTCAGGATGCTCCACTCGGGATCTTGGGAGAGCAGAGAATGGTAGAAAAAATGAGGAGGAAAAAAAAAAAAGAGGGGGAGAGAAAGGCTCCTCTGGCAGAAATGCAGGGGCTGTCACATACTTGGGATCTTGAACTGGCAGATCTGATCCTGCATGCCTCATTGTAGTGCCTCGAATGTTGCTGGAAAGAGGAATTACAATTTTTTATTTATCTATATAAAATATATATAAATACATATTTTTTTTTTTTTGCTTTAGAGATTTTCTTAATCTTTCTGAAGAGGAATTCATCCTGTCTATCCACAACCCGTATAATTTACAACATCCTGTGACTATGAGCTGTAATACATAGACGAGGCATAGTCTGAACTTTATTAACTTTTAGTAAGAAGGTTAAAATGAGCCATTCAGGATTAGCTTTTCTTTAAAGAAATGCCCCTACTTTCTTGCACTTCCCTGTGTTTTCTCCATCTTGCTGCCAAAGCTCAACCAGGAGATGGCAGAATATCAAAGACTGATTAAGTGCAACTTGAGCTGTGAGTGGAAGGCGGCTGCTCGCGGCTCCTCTTTCTAAGAGCCTTGCGTTCGCTGTCTGACATCAGATAATTCAATCTGGCCCGCATGCGGAGCATCTTGTGTTTATCATTAAAATTTTATCCCAGTGGTTACGATGCTTGTTTTCTGGGTCAGACCTTGAATCCCTTTTCATTTGAGACAGTGGTGTTTGTGGTTACCTCACTCCCAATCAATGTTGTATTCACCAGCCTTTCTACAGTTACATGTCTCAAAGGATCACCTTTAAAGAGATGTTGTCCCTTCTCTTTCCATATTCAACTCAAATATAGTTTATTTTCTAAGTCAGAGATTATTCAGAAATYATATTTCTGCTTATTTGGGTCTTAGAAATTAGCATTGATTAGGTTCACTGTGCCTAAATATATATGGTTTCTATACAGAATGCCTTTTGTTATTAAAATCTTAAATCCATCGTGATTCTCTAAGCAGAAATACAGGCAGTCAGATGAGTACCTTTTTTTTTTTTCTTCCCTTGGTAGTGTTGATGGACACAATGATGACACACTGATGGACATCTGCAGTCAGAGGTTGGGTTGCCTCAAGATACAGATCTCTAGAATGAATCTGCTAGTTGTTTGATCTGTGCTGTGATTGCTTAGCGCCTGCTTTTACTGCTGCTGTTTATAGCTCTGAAAGCTTTCTCCATTAAAATAACRGAAGAGATGCATAGTAAGGCAACTGTTCCAAAGGCTAAGAAGCATTAAGGTACTTGACACTTTTTCTTTCTTCTGTTTTCTTTGACTGAAGAAAAGGTGGTAGATTGTTAGTTAAGCACTTGTATAAATGGAGATCTAGCAGAAGCTGCGGGGAGTCCTGCCCACCTTACAGGCTGGGCTTGCAATCAGCCCTTGACTCTTCTCTTTACATTTTAAAATTCAGAGGTTCCCCCTTTCCCCCAGTAAGTACTGCCTCCCTCTCTAGCTATCTTACAGTTTAGAGTTGGTGGCTCTGAGTGCCTTGTAGATCAGCAGAACACTGCTTCCCTGTTCAGGGAGGAACAYGTCCAGTGCAGACGGTGTTTCTTCTTTATTTGGGCAGGGATGCTTGGCAAAGGCAGAAGAAGTGCTTTTTAAAATACCCTGTGTTTTTAGGGGAATCGTCCGTTTTAGARGTCCATTTTGTGACGCATTTCAGTTTTGTCATGTTGAGAAACAGAATGTGCTGTAATAACTTTCATATAGCAGCCTTCGTTTCRGAAGAGTCTTCTGGGTGTTACGCTTGAAACATTGCGATATCGTGGAACAATTTGGGCCTTTCCAGTTAAATCGTTTTGAGGAACATACAGACCCATGAAAGTAGTTGCCGCTGCATGGTAGATTTTTTTTGTTCTGAGRTAACCTCCTGCACTGCTTTCCTTTTGCTCAAAGGTGACCTGCAAATGACTTCTTTTAAAAATGCCTTTTAGCTTCATAATGATGTGTGAAACTAGCCCAAAAGGCTTGAAAATACTTTTCTGCACTTTTAAAACTTAATGTCAACTCTCATCTTTTTTTTTTTTTTTTTTTTTGCTATAGGGCTTACAGAGTATTCTCAAGGCATTTATTATTAGCTCTTGCATCTTAATTCAGCATGCAGAACTGAGGAAACCAAAATATTAATTAGTCACGATAATGAATATAAGTTAACAAACTGAATTTTTAAACAGCCTGACTAAACCCCTTCCTTAATTAATTGCTTAAATTTCACTTGTATAGTGTTACAGCTTTGATAGGTTTCTCCCTCTGCTCCCRATGCCTGAGAGCCTGAATGTAAAACGAAGCGGTAAGAAAGACCGAAGCAATACATGCCTTTTCCTAACAACGGCACGAATGACTGAAGAGTCCACAAAAGGCTTGGAGACGCTTGAAAGGAAGTAAAAAGCGTCAGGCCTYGTTTTTTCACATGGGTCATCTTCAGGAGGGTTGCAAATGGGATGACATCATGAGTTCAGAGGGGCCAGAAGACAAAATACTGGAGTTAGGTGAGGTTAGGTTAAGTGACAAACACATTGGCTTCTGTGTCACCTTGTGAAAAAACAAGGTGAAACCAATCGTAGTAGCTTGGTACTGACTCTAAAGCTCCCTCTCCAGTTCTGCCTGAGCGGTAGGCTATTGGTTTACCTATAGGTTTTATTGGGTGCCAAGGATTGYGTTGCCGCAGTGAGGTGCGTTGCACGCGTAGTGATGCCTACTGTTCTGAAGCTGCAGCAGTTGCTTTTGAGTTTGTAAAGCTTGATTTTTCTGCTGAGGCCCGGCTATCACCTGCTTCTCACCGATGAACTTTTTGGGTGCTTCATTTTTAGTTTTCACGCCTTACAACCTCTGGGCTGTTGCCATCAGCACCTTAAAGTTCAACTGAGGTTTTTTCTCTCTGCTGTTTGCAGTGTGTTGCTGTTTGCGTTCCTTCCAATACCTAAACGTGCCAATTTACTTGTTCTTCAAAAAGTGTTTTCTCTCGTGTGTCTGGAACTGGGGCCRTTGTTTTGTTTGATGCAGTGTACCTTACACCTTTGTGAAACAGTAAGGCTGATATAGCAGCAGTACTTCCCAGATCGCATCGTAATTCCTCATGAATTCTGTCGAAAGGAAACGTTTTTCACCTCCCTGGTAGCAGCCTGAGGCAGAACCCACAGTAATATGTCMTTGATTGGAGCAGCCAGTTCAATGGACTTGAGCTGACGCAAGCCACTAGAGCCTCGATCTAGGTGATGGGGGATTGTTGGCTTTAGAAAAGAAAAAACTAGGTACAGTTTGACCTTCTTTAATTTCTGCTTTGTAAGTGATCGTTAAAAGGTTTTGCTTACCATTTAATGTTTTGCTTGTTTCTATTCCTTTGAAATGTTGTTTGCTGTACTTAAAACTGAAAAAAAGTGAGGTATGTAGAAATACTAAGGATAGTGAAATGTTAATTTTGTTACAGATAGCAATGATAAGCCACRGAAGAGCTGTATGCTATCCCCAGCAGCTTAACCCGCCTTCTAGACTGTAACTTCCAACATGACCTGTTAAGGATGAGGCTGTAAGCTCTCTGCAGCTGGGTTTCTGTAAGGGTGGCCAGAGCTCAYGCTTCAGTCATGAACTAGGAAGTTAGGTTCCAAGCAGAAGAATTTGGGAACCGATCTTGGGGATGTCCAGGATACATTTCCTGCSTGTGAAGTGTCGCACTGTTTCCAGATCATCTTGGTACAAGTCGGTCTTTTTCTCAGGGCCATTCTCTGTGTAGCAAGCATCCCAAAATAATTTGTGGTTGGAATCATGGACATTACTTTCCTCCTTTGAGTTCTATTTTGATAGTTTCAAGTGCTGATTTTGCTTAATCTCCATCTATTTTTTTTCTAGTGTTGTTTGAGGTGTAGCTTTCTGCCACTCCACTTAATAGCAGATAGTTTCCCCTTTTATATCCTGTTCGTAGTATTTTTTTTTTTTATCATTGTGTTCTACTTATATTCCTTTCGGCCATGTGAAGTAGGGCTCRTTATTCCATCATTTGCATTCTTCAACTGCTACTGGGCTGCTTTTATTCTCTTTCCATTTAGAAATCCCTTAGTCGAGTTGTCTATCTCTTARGTATGTAGTGGCAAAATCCATGTCCCTAAATGAGGACATGGGAAGGCTTGGGAATTTTTAACTTTCATCCAGCCCTACTCTGTGGGGTGTGCAAGATTGTGGTAAATGAATCTAAGCTGTCTGTCACTGCCCCTCACCAGGAGGAGTTCTGAGTCTGAATTTTGAATATAAAGAAGGTTAAGGAACCCATTTAGTATTTTTGGTATAGTGTGTTTTGCAATTCAGATAGCTTCTAACTTGGAATGTTTTTGAAGAAGAGATTTTTGAAATGAGTTAGTCATTTTCTTGAGGCTTGCAGAGCAGAAGAAGCTTTTGAGAGCAATTTGATCAAGCTAATGGAGGCATTTGCAGACTTGGGTTTGCACGTTTAACTGAATCTTGTTCTTAAACCTACTGAAGTGGTCRCTTCCTGAATACATGAACTAACTGACACAAAGGACTGGTTAGGTGCTTGTGGTGGAGTAAGGAGGAAAGATTGAGATGCGCATTGCAGCAAAACAATGCAAAATACTCATTATTTTGCTTGCTTTTCAACAGACATCCATTTAAACTGAACTATAGCTGGAGATTGTTCCTGAGCAAAATTCCTACTGATTTCAGTAAAATACATGACATTGTAAGGATTTCATAATAAGATCTTTTGAGTATTAACAGATGGTCACTGACTGCTTGAAACAAAGTTGTTGGATTTTTTTTGTTTTGTTTTGTTGATCACCGCAGGTATCTGGAAACTAAACAGACTTTGCCTTCTGGAAATCAAACCTGACTGCGAAACAAAGATTTTCTTTCTTTCTCTTTCCTCTTTATTTTCCTGCKATGAGTTCTTTAGAGAAAATATGAAAATGGAAACTCATTTGTGAGGTGCCTCATCAGAAATCTTTGGTGTTCAGACCAGCTTAGTGTAGAAAGACTCAGCCTGCAAGGGTGTCCTTGACGTAGCCTAAATGGGCTTGCACCAACATCCAGTTTCACCAGAAGCCCGGTGATGGTCTAGTCAACGCACTTGTTTGAAATAATATTCTGCACTGCCAACAGCACGAAARGCGAGAAGGAAAGCGGTTTGCTGCTGCCATGCGCTGAATGAATAAAGTCTCTACTGTTTAGAAAATGCTCCCGTTAACAGTTTCTCTTTTGTGTATTTGTCAGTTTATATATTAGTTGCAGTTATACTTTGCACAAACACTAATTAGACAGCCATCAACGCACAGGGCCAAAGGCTTACTAACAATGCAACTGTGATAGCAGTGTCTTAATTGGTTGAGTATAATTGTCATTAGGCAACGATAAAGACATCTGGGGCTCTGGAGAGAGATCAGCCTCCCCCTCCGCCTCTTCCCCAAATTTGTTCTGGCTATTGCTCGCCAACACAGTTGAGCTTTTTCAGATGAGATTCTGTGTTTTGACCGGTTTCCTGATGTTTTTCTCCTTATGAAATTGTCCGCCTCTTCAGCGCCACTTCATTAGAGCGGTACCCAGCCCCGGTGGCTGCTTCCTCCCACGTGTGCTCTGCTCTTCACCACCTGCTGCCCAGCCACCGTGGGACCTCGGCAGCTTTTAACCCCCAGCCCCTTCTCCTTYGGTCTTCTGCTTTCATTCACGTGGAAGGGCATGAGGAAACTGTTCATCTCGTTATGACGTTACTGCCAGTAAAAAGAAGTCAAAATGCTGTTGATTAGCAAGCAGGTATTTTTATTTCTGGTATGTTTGCAGGTGCYGTATGAACTTATTTATTTTCAGCTCCTCTATAATGTATGCATTCAAACTATTGTTGCTCCATTTCAGCAAGGTTTTTATTCCTGTCTGTAAAGCTMGAGTGGAATTTGCAGAGCAGTTTTTACAGATGTGTACCTACCTGTCCAGARCTGCAGAAATTAGAAAAACATAGCCCATGTCTGTCTTCTGTCACTACTTCCCACTTACACACTGAAGTGTTCAGAGCATCATTTCCCCCTGCCTCCTTTTCTTTCCAGGTTTTGGAATAGGATTACAAATGGGGAAGTGTTTTTCTGGTTAGCAGGATTTTAATAGTTGAGGACTCTTGTTATCACCAAGATTCTCACAGGATGGGTTCGAGCTGCAGGAAGATCTTGAGAATTCTTTTGTTTTTTAAGCAAACATATGAACTTGGAACTAAATTTCCACAATGCCCTCTGGGCACRTGTTGATATTTATGGAAGCATGTGTGTGTAAATATATTTTTAATATGTAACGTAGAAACCAACTTTTCAGTATTTGAGAGATACACGTCTAAATGCCTYTGTTTCAAGAAAAGTAAGGTTTTTTTATGGGTAAACCAGGCTGTATTTACACATTACTGAAAATATTGAGAGTTAATCCTGTCTTTCATTACGGTAAGTGTAAACGACTTTTGCTTGACTGTCCGGAGTAAAGCGAGTTCCTCGAGTGARAGGTCTCTGGTGGACGCTGTAAGAGGAGGAGAGCTGTATTTGGTGCGTGATGAGAGGAGGGTGCAAACCCGGGCTGGAAGCTGGACACTTTGCGGATACAGTATTTTGGAAGGCTTCGGGTATCTGGGGAGGGAGAGACTTGTGATTGTRAATTTTTTGTTTTCTGTTCCCTCTTTTGCTCAGGAAGGCAAGATTTTATACATGCTTGCTAAGTAAGTAAATCAGGTAGGGTTTCCAGTAATTTTTTCCCCCTGAATTTGACAGCCAAGCATTTCTAGCTTTGTATTAGAAGGTAGTGGAATATGTATCTGCCACTGAACTCATCGTCTCAGTACCTCCAGTAGGAGGGGAAAAATAAAGAAAAATAGCCATAGCTGAATTGTGTTGGTATTATAGACAACAGAATCTATTTGTGGTTATTTTAAAAAGAAGTTGTTTCACTCCAGCAGAAAGGTGTGTGAACTTTAGGTAGTGATCTCAGTACAAAAATCAGTAACTGAAATAGTTTAGAGGGCTGTGGTCTTCAGAGGTCCCTTCCAGCCTCAACCATTCTGTGCCTACTCCGMGATGGAAGACTTAAATCTAGGGTTCCTTCATTCAGTAGCTAGTAAACTAGTCTAAATTTTCATGGGGAAATGTAAAAGTTGCTGTGGTAGAGAATGAGTAGAAATACTGAAATTGTCCAGAAATAGGGTCTGTGCAGTGCAGCATATTTTTCTGTTGAGCCATATATTGATAGGGCAGATTTGCCAATTATCTGAGATAAAGCAGCCTTTTTATCTTTTTACTGCAAGGCAGTATTTTAATAGTTTAAAAGCCTTTTGTTGTGGTTACAAATTGAAAGTATGTTGCTCTCTACAACAGCATTAAAAGCATGGAGTTGAACCATTAAATTTTTAGTTCTGATTTGGCTTTATCTGTGTTTGAAATTCTTCCAGTTCAGTTCTGGTACGAGCCCAGTGTATGCTGGAAACGGCCAACAGAGGAGGTTGTCAGCTGAGAAGGTTTATATCTCTGCTTTCTCCATTCTGGTTCCCTGCTTAAACCTAGACCTTCACTCATGTTTCCCRCATGGTCTTGAGGCAGCTCTGAGCCCACTGGCTTTGTGTTACGGGGTCCTTGCGGCGGCGGAACAGCACAGCCTCGTGGTATTTGGAGGAGAACTTYAGCAGCATGTACCCCTCAACCACAAGTGAGGAAGAGGATGAGCAGGAGAAGGCTGCAGGGTGGCGCTGCAATGTAGCACCCACCAAGCGTAGGCAGTTCYGACATTTCACAGGTCTCAGCAAAAAACACATGAGAATTTTGATCAAATTATTTCAAACTGGTAGCCAGAAATGTGTTGTGGTTCCGGTTCATTCTCAGCTTGACAGTATGGATGGTTCAGATTCTTCTTCAAGAAAAAAAAAGAAAAGGTGATTTGAACTAAATTTTGAATCAGTTAAATTCTCTTTTTGAAGAAATGTAAGCACTTTTTGTGGTACTGCAATGCTGGATCTTGAATTCAGAGATTACAGTCAACATTAATTTTCATGCGTATTAGCATGTCTTGAGGCCTGCAGCAGTTGTTACATGTAATGGAGAGAAGCCAGGAGTAGTGCTTATAGAATTAGCAAACCTTGTGTCTCTTCTTTATAGCCTTCATCTTCTCTCTTCTAAACCCACCACTTTTTTTTCTTTTTTTTTTATGTCCCTAGGTTGGAGTAGGTGGCAACGAGCATGCGCGTGCACGAGGAGACACTTCTTCGTTCCGTGTTTTGAGATAAAAATGAATATTCTGTCACTTAGCTCTGTCTCCTGTAATGGTCTTTGGGGTCTCCCTTGCAGTCCACTTTTCAGCATTGTATATCAACATGAAAATTTTGACTTCTTCCTGAGAATAATCTCCTAGCCTTTGCAGTCAGGGAGGAGAAGCCTGACAATGCAAATCTKACTGACCTAGGCCTCAAAAGGGAAATGAAAAGCAGTTCAGAATTAAATGTTTCCAAAATCTGAAGAGTCTCTTCTGCTGAATGGGACTRCAACAAATCTTAATGATTATCCTGATTACCTGGATTAGCTTGAATAAAATTTCAGTTGCTTTTATCTCAGGAGTTTAAAATTGATCTGAAATGAGAACTTTTCAGTTTTGTAAACTGAAGATGTTTGCTATGGACTAATCTGAACAGCTTGTTCTCTTCTGAAGGAAAGGTTTTGCTTTGGTTTGGGAAAGATTCTTTCCTGCATTGCTGCAAACTGGAAATGAAGGCAAGGTTAACAGGGGGATTTGGGCCTTGYTTGCAAAAGGAGGACGAGGGAGAAGTGCTGCCAGACCTGATTCTCTTTTACTCTGGAGTAGAAAGCCTTTAAAAGGAAGCTTGGGTGACAAGGACTTGGTTCTTCTCTCTTTCTGCTTCAGTGCAGGGAGTCAATGTGCATCTCTTTCCACTTGGCAGATTTCATACCCTCCCCCAGCACTTTAATTGTGTAAAGTGGAGTATTTTCACCCAGAGATGTGGCAAGGAATACCTGTAGCTGTGTTGTACGGTACTTTCCTAAGAACCAGGTAACCTGAGTTGAGGTGTGACATCTCCAGCAGYTTTATTTAACACCTTCCTTCATCTCATTTGTAAATGACTATTTTCTTAACATAATTCTGCAGAATTGTGGTGTTTTCATCAAAAACATAGGAGACCCAGACTTCTGCCCKCTAGATTTTTGAGGCTGGGAAGAGTCTTTCCTCTGAAATATGTTTGGTTTTTTGTTGTTGTTGTGTGCCTCAGCATAGCTAGCATAGAAGGAGTTGTTATGCGCTTGCAGTGTTACAGCCTTCATTCATTTAAGTATATTCAATATTATCTGAGAAACTTATTTCTATTTTTTGTTTTTCTTCTTAGCAGAGTAAGCTGTAGTTTACATGATATTTAAGTAAGTGAACCTTCTGTGAAGCAGGAAGCATTGCCTTAATTCTAAAGATAATACTTMATTGTACGAATAAATGTGTCTTCAGAGATGTAAGCAAATCTGATCCATTGACAAGGTATTGAGAAGTTTGTTGCTATAAAGAGCAGTCGTTTCGATGGTTGTCTGCATGTGAGTGCTTGTATGTATGTGCATAAATACTSTGATTAAGCAGCTGTGCTCTGGCACAATTGCAAATGTTTAAAGACCGAAAGACTGAAGTTTTGACATGCTGTAATTTATATTTCTTACTGATTAACTTTTCCCCTTGTGCTCAGATCTCCATGCATTCTATCTGTAAAGTTAGCATTGATAGGCCTGTGGTTGCAAGATCGTGTCATTCTTGTAGCTCCATTTTACCTACCTGTCTTAGTAGACCTGAAAATGGGAATAAAATGATTAAAGTCAATGGAATTCTATAGAGGTAAACATGGTAAAAATCCCTGTAGGACCTGTAGTGTTAGGTTTTGAGATGCTTCTGATTTTCTCCTCCATTCTCCAGCAGTGACCTCTTTTCAGATGTTTTTGGAATGAATAATAGCCTCCCTTTCCAGATATACATCAGGAGAAGTGAGGTTGTGGGACACCCGCACCTGGGACTACACAGCCCCCATCCTGGAGCCGGTGCACGGTCCTGACGATGCTGGACCTCCGCCACATGTCTCCTTTGTGAGGATAAACAGCTCTCTGGCTGCGGCGGCTTACGAGGATGGTAAGTAACCACAACTCTCTTCCCTGTGTGTGTGTGTGTTTTTTTTTTTTTTTTTAAGAAGAAAAAAGCTTTACAAAAACGAAGCAGCTGTGCTCAGCTTTTTGTGTGTCTGTAATCCTGTGTACACACGCACTTGCTTTTATGTGAGAAAGTTGGCCAATAACCCTAAATGCATTAGGAGGCATTGGAACATAGCACCCATTAAAACTGATGTTTAATTCCTCCTGGAACCACTACCTAAAGCTTGAGTGCCAGGCTGTAGTCCAGCCAAGTTATCTTAAGCAAATAACTTGTTTTGCTATAAAAATATTAAATATTCTTCCATCAACCTTCCCCTCTGCCTACCCCCACTTAGGGTGCTCTGAGGCTTTGTTATGGGAATATTGATAAACATGCTTCTCTGATTAAACTGTACCCTCTCTTGTTCCTTCTGTAGTGTGCAGATGCACGTTTACTTAACTGAAATACTAATTTACAGTGTTGAGTTACTATATGAGGGTGGCAAGGAAATGTCTTTTTTTTTTTAAGTACGTGCTTTGATTAGAGAAATAAAATGTGTGACTTAATATTTATTGAAACTAATAGAATCCTGGTTACACGCATTGTTTCAAATATACTTAGATGTGTTTACAGAATGGAGAGCAAGAGCCAAACATCAACTATCTAACTGCAGAACGTGGGAACGGCAAGCGGAAGAGTCAGGTTTGGACAGTGTTAAACGATCGGGGTCTAGTGAGCTGCCCAGGCAGAGCTTAACTCCTCTCGTCTGTCTTTGTATTGTGTGACTTGACACTTAAAAACCTGTCCTTTGGTATAAATATGACTCAAGAGCGTTTTAAACTTAGGGAATTCTGTACACATGCATTYTTGGATGCATGTGGAGTTTGCATAAAGCTGGGCGTCCTTATTCTTTTGGGTAGAAATTTTAATTAACTGTCTGATATGAGGACAGTCACTCCAGTTTTGGAACCTTGGTCAAAATAGGTTATTTTCTCTGTCAATAGGGAATTATAAAAGTTGATTTTATAAATGCTCACCAGCTGGGATCTCAAAGCTCATATTTACAGTTCGATGGAGAGAAGTATTTTTAGCTTAGTGGAGGGGGGAGACTTTGAAGAGAAGGTGTTTGGTGGTTCTTTGTTGCACTTTTGCAACTCCCTTCCCTCTTTGTTTGTAAGTTTGACTAACACAGCGAAACCATCTGCTCGTGTTGGAGGTGGTGCTGTCAGGCAGAGTCTAGACTTCGCTGCCGAATCCCTGGCTAGCGGGCTCGTTCAGATAACATCGGTTTCTCCCAGCTCAGCGGAGCGCACGCCGCGATGTCCTTGGCACCCGATCACGGGGAGGGACTAACCGGCGGGCTCCGCTTGCTCCGTGCCTGCCGTACAGCGCTATTTTGCTGCTTCGGTAGTAGCAAACTGCTACCCGAGGCACATGAAATAAAGCGAGGGGAAGGCTGTGTCGTATTGGGATGCCTGCATCTGAAGTGAATTGCAACTCCACGATGGCACTGAAGAAAAAACTGATTTGTGGCTTCTGGTGAACGCTTCCGACAGTGTCAAACCTCTGAGAAATAAGCTGCAAGGAGAGGTAAATGAGAGAAAAAATGTGTGGGGAGAAAATGAAGTTCCTTCCGCCCATGCCAGTACTCAGTAGGGGCGCTGCATGTACACCTGGGGCAGCGGGACTTGGCAGCTYGATCCACAGTTGTGATTTTTGAATTCCAACCCACTGGCCTCGTATTTCTTCTGCCTTGTTTCCTATTGTCAGCGCTGGCAGGCGTCCAGTTTGATTTTACCACTAATTGTGTTGCACGTTACCGAACTGAAATGAATCAAATCAAAATGCTTTTCCTGGAGCATTAGAGAAAGCAGGCGAGGGTTCTGGGTAATGAGCAGATGCTGCTAATGCAGGGACAGGAGAGGCCGTGCCAGGACTCCATCTGCTCCATGCTTGCCTGGCTTTGGCCGTGAGCCACGGCTTTTGGGAAACAGCAGTCTCCTTTAGCCATCAGCCTTCCCCCTGTCCTCCGGAGCCTCATAGTTTGACTTGAAAACACCGTGGTGCTACGAGAGAACATACTTTTTTTAAATGCTGTGAATCGCTCATGCGTGCACGGAAGGGGATGCGGTGCTGCCCCGTCCGCAGTAGTCTTGGATTTGGGAAGAGTTTGGGTTTGGGAGGAGTTGSTGATACTTCACAAGGTGCAAAGTAACAACTCGAAGTAAAGGCGAGCGGCTGCTGCGGTGATCAGAGGTGGGCTTGCTYGTTGGCAGGCTCCACAAAGGGGATTTTGACAGTGCTCCTTTCTAGGACTAGAAAATCACTGTCTTGTCCGCTATGCTCTTAAAGCTGCTGGTGGTGGTTGTCCCCTCCATACCCTGTTCGTGGTGGTCAAAAATGGGGTGATATATTTGGAGCCCTCTTCTAAGTGCCACAACATGCCGCAAAATAGCGAGAGCAGGAAGCGGAGGCTTCCCTGAATAAAGGAGTCTTTGARGAAAGCTACCTACCATGCGGYGCTGTATTTATTCATACTAGATATSATGGAACTAGCACAGTATACTGAAGTTAAACTTCTGACTTACCTGTGCATCTGACTATAGATGCAAAACTCTTCTCTTTTCATTAAATAGTGAGTGTCTTCACGTCAGGATTGGGGAAGTCTGTCTCTTGGGTGATCAAGTTGGGAATGAAATACAGACTTTCTCATCCGTCTTTTTTCTGAATGGACTATGCAGGGATAATAACATTTAGAAMTCTATATAGTAAGAGTTGTGGGGATAAAAGCCTAACAACATTTGCTCAGCACCGAGGTGGTAATAGCAAGTGTAGAGGCAGGACTGCTATGGTTGAGGTCTAGTCTCTTGTCGCTTAGTAAATTGAGTAGTGATTATACCCTCTGCGAGCTGGGAAGCGGCACTGCAGTGAAGACAAAAATGTGYGGGTTTGGTTAGTTGATAAACACCAAGCATCTGCTAAAGTTAGATTTGGTATGTGCTAATGGTTCCTCAAACTAGAAGTGATTTGGGGGGAAACTCAGAATTCAAGATAAGCTTTGAGACTTCAGGCTGGTGCTGTTTTCCACCTGTGTGTTTTATTAATTATTTGTATTTTGTAGAAGTATGATGTTACCTGAAAAATATAAGGAAGAAAATTAATGTTTCCAACTTGGAAGAAAAATACTTAAGAGTGAGGTTTTTTTAATCCATTTAGCTTAAATCAAAATAGATCAGGAACATGACCTACAAACAGGAACAGTATCATAGAGATAATGTGAATTAGCAGATTCTGACCTTTCTGTGTGGTTGCTTAGGAGCTGAATTGAATGAATACAAAACCCCTGAGCAGGTACAGATTTCCTCCTGTAGCGTATGTGTATATATAAATCTGTTTTTGCAGTGTGTCTTTGTTTTTTTATTTTKCTAGATACAAATTACCCTACACCTTCTGTAAGGCTGACAGTACAGCGGTACTTTTTYAAGGAGGAAAAGCTGACGTGATGGGTTGTTAGGGTCTGAATCTAGGAGCTTCTGCACTAAAACACAGACCTCCCTCCGCTTCGATGGAGGGTGGCCGACGGCAGGTAGCAGCAGTCRGCAGCCGTCCTCCGTTGTGGTTAGCTTTTAGAAGGAGCTGTGACATGCCAAGATAATATTTAGAAATGTGATTTTTTTTTTGCCTCTTTGTACAGCCTTTCCCTGTTGTAGGATTAGAGTACTTTATACAAAGGAGACACTTTGTTTTATGGCAGAAATGTTGCATTTTGCACCAGAGAGAGAATTCTGTGAGAACAGATGTAAAACGAGCTGCTTTTGCYGGATGTCTTTTGTGCTGTGAAGAAGGGAATATGTGAGACTGAGACTGTTGATACAGAACAGCTTCCAGTCACTCACCTTTGCTATAGAAAGAGTATATGAAAGACTCCGTTGATGCTTTCTAAAGCTGGACTGTTGTCAGATTCACAGGGCACTGGTAAGGCACAATAGACTTGTAGTTAAATGTTTTATCCAAATACCTTAATCATCATCTTGCACTTCAGGTTGTTTTTCTGAGCCAAGCTGAAATATAAGCAAGGTGTAGAGTCTGTGTCAATTTGAGGAGTTACTGTTAGTGTTCAACTGGAGTAATCAGAAAGGTGAGGCAGATTTTGGCATATTATGAAAGTGTTACTTATAATTTCAATGAAATGACTTTCTAACACTTTTAAAACTCCAATATTCCCCCCCCCCCAAAAAAAAAAAGATACTGTATGCTTACAACCTTAGCTTCACCTTAGCAAAGATTTTTTTTTTTGGGGGGGGGGGAAATGAAGCATTAGCCACTGCTGGAGGCAGGAAGATAGCAGTGATCTCATCTGCACTGGTAAATCTTATGCCTATTATTTTTTTTTATGTCGGCACACCAATAACTTTAACTGTAATAGTGGCCTTTCCTCTTTTTTCTTTCTCCCCCACCCCCCTTTGGCAATCTCATCAACATGATTGACTAGGGCAAAGGCTTGCACACTAATAAATACCTTGCACTGTTTCTGGAGTGAAGCACTCTTGTTCTTTGCA
Source organism: Rhea americana (assembly GCF_003343005.1). NCBI lineage: Eukaryota > Metazoa > Chordata > Aves > Rheiformes > Rheidae > Rhea > Rhea americana. The sequence goes on along the minus strand of NW_028185350.1, from coordinate 303,346 downwards.
TTCCTTTTGAAATCTCCTTTTCACTCCTTACGTCACACTCCTTCACTAAAAAGCCTTAACTTATGACTGTACAAGTCATTTATTCTTTTGATGTTATCTGAGATGTGCACCACATTGTGCATCAAGTGTTGCATATGCTGTGTTTTCCTAATGGAAATTTTAGATGTTTTGGACAGACTTTGCTATTAAACATCTAGCAAAAAGGCACGTACCTGCCTTATACAGAGCATAATACTGCCTGACCCGTTCTCTAGGTTTTCTTCTTTGGGGCATTTCAGATAAAATAGTAACAATGTTTTTTTTTTTTTTTTTTTTTTTTGCCCAAATTAGGAGAGCAGAGCTCTGAGTTTGCTGTCTCAGTTTGCTTGCGTGGTCTGGTATGACTTGGATTTTTTTTATTTTGTTTTGGTATTTTGCAGAACTTTAATACGCTCTGTAAAAAGAAAAAAAAATAATTGGTGAAATATCCATTGCAGAGGTGTACAGAAGACTTCATGGAGAGCAAATCAGCATCCCTTTTCCCTTCACAGAAGTGGCCTTTAACTGGGAGAACTGTTCGGGGAGGGAGGGGGATGAAATTGGGGTCCTGCCCAGGGGACCTTAGCAGTGATATTTTGATGAAAAATTTGATTCTGACATCACTGAAATTTCGATGACTGTGGGTTAAACCTGCCGTCGGACAAGCTGTACGAGGGGTCAGGCTTCGCCCGTTCCCTTCGTCCTGGTGTGGGGCCGTGGGTACGCCGGGACGGCCCGGCCGTGCCTCTGCTGAGCCTCCGCGCTGGGCAGGTTCATCTTCCAAGGAGATCATAGCCTGCGCTGTCATTTGTATTTATTAACTTGTTTTAAGCATGTGTGTGTGCTGTGGGCTACTGTTCTGTTTTTTGAAACCAGTTTAGCAGTTATTTACCTTTCAAGCAATTAACGTAATTACCATTATGCTAAGAAGTAATTTTGGGAAGTTCTGCTCTGAGCTCTTACGACTCCATCGGGACAGTTTTAGTCGGGGCTTATCTTTTTGATGGAAGCCTAATTGCAGATTTGGCTTTGTGTAAACAAACAGAGGCAGCTAATTGTTTAGGCAAATAGCAGATTAATTTAAATATGCATCCCTAATAAAACAAAAATGGTCCCCATTATGGCGCTCATTCCCATGGCGAGGAATATAAATATTCAATGGGAGTGCCATTAGACAGGGATCTTAAGGATTATCTGCATTATTTCACATGGGTAGCACTTTCCAGATACCAAATAATCTTTACAAAAGCAAACATAAATCAATTTAAACTCATTTAGATACCATTTTGCTATGTGCAGTTTCATTACTACACTCTTGCTTCGCCTCCTTTGGGACATCGGAGGAGTGTTTGCAAACTGGCATTGGTGCCCATCCGCAGCTGTCTGTCAGAGCTTTTATGTCTCCTTTTGAAGGAAGAGCTACCATTAATCATTTCATCATTAATGGCCATGCTAAAGTAGAAGGAAGGCTCCTGCAGCTCCAGTCCTGTCTGTCACGTTTGAAGATTGCTTCTCTGTTAATTCAGTGCAAAGGTGGCCCTGAAGTCTCCAGTGCTCTCTGGCCCGTCTGTTCTGCAATACGCTCCTGATTGCTCGATGTTACTCCTATTCAAATCTTTGGCTTAATGCATCATGCTTTTAAATAAACTATTGGTGGTCTGTGCAGGGAAAACCTGCTGATTTGTACTCTTATATTCTTTGGGGTTTGTGTTCTGTAGCTTTCTAAAAGCACTGAATTCTCTCTTTTTTTTTTAATTTATTTTTATTTTTTTAGAGCATCCAGATTAGGTGTTTTGCTGTTGGTTGCAGAATGAGTGTTGAAAATGGCCTTGAAATCCCTAACCTGGTTGCTCTGTTTGCAGAGTTTTAGATTCTTCACTCTATGTGAAGAGTAAATTACATAAATTTGAATGTGGATTCTCTCTCTCTCTCTCTCTCTCTCTCTCTCTCTC
>NW_028185350.1:276300-301371 GCF_003343005.1 Rhea americana | reverse complement strand
GGGGGGGGGAGGCTAAGTGAAGGCAAGTATATAGTAGAACAAGAACTTAAGTATCCATTTAAAGTCTAATCTTCCCCAAATGTGGAAAAGTAGGAGAAGTCAGACAGCCTTGCTCAAGGCAGATACCAACGTTATCTGAAAGTCAAAAAGTAAGAATTGCAACAGAGCCTCTAATGCCAGAACCYATAATTTTGGAAAGTTCTGCCCTGACCCGATTATGTCCTGCTGTTTCCCAAACTTTCTCAAAGTTCTAGTTTCCTGCCCTAGACTCTTTTCTGTGTATTTACCCTTTTAAACAAAACGCTTACGTGATTACATTTTCAAAAATTTTTAAGGTTTTGTTAAATTCTGGGATAATGCCGAGCTATTTGCTTTGTGCTTTCGTACACAGGAACTGTTAGCGTTTGGAGTCTGATGGTGGGACGGGAGCCCATCCATCGTTACCAGCACAATCAGAGGATTCAGGCTTTGGCTCTTGGTTCGGAGGGTGCAGCGGTAGCGACGGCATCTGGCTTCGAGGTCAAAGTGGAAAGCCCTAATGACAAGGGATTCTGGCAAACTACGGAAACGTTTGAAATCCAGAAACTGGTGAGTCTCCAGGCTATGCACAACTTCATTCCATACATTCCTCATTCCAGGAGCTTCTGATCTGCTAATTATTTTGGTGTAGTTAAGGGAGAATCTTATAAAAATCTTACGGATGTGTTGCATGAACTAGACAACAGCGTTATCAGCTAGAGGCTGTGATTTAGCAGCAGGTTAATGGATTAGGCTTTCATCACTGAAGAGCAAGGGTGAAATAATGGCTTACACTACAAGTGAAAATGAATAGGAGTCCATATGGTGCAGGAGGTTGGCAGTTTTTAGGGTTTTTTTTTTTGTCAACATCAAGTTGGTTCATTTTATAAATCAGTATTCTTGCATAGAATTGGAGCTAACACAGAAGATTTCATTCCAAATCAGCGTTATCTGACTAATTCTGAGTCAAGATATTGCAGATGAGCTAATAACTCATCTGATAACTTGTGAAGCTGTAACTAGTTGTGCAGCTTCTGTGAGTTGCACATTCTGTCGCTGAAGTTTTGAGACTGTTGCTCTCCCATGACGGGGCACTGACTTGTACAGCTAGTGGGTAAGAAGTTGTGATCTAAACCATTCCTGATGCATCCCTTCTTTGAAAGCTAACTCAATTTTGCAAAACGTAAAAATAACCAAAATCCCCAAGCAATTTTAACACATTTCCCACTAAAAATGTTAACAACATGCTCCCCCATTGTAGTTAGATCTATTTTATTCTTGCATCTTGCTTACTGTGAAATGTAGATCACAGCACATGAAAGAAACACCCAAGATGCTGCTGTTTCTTCTAAAGCTGCATTAGAAACCAGGCGTGCTGTTAAGGGGTTTTCAGCCCTTCCCATAGTGAGACTATTAGACAGTGTCTTAACCATTTACTGAAATGAGAAGAGTAGGCCGTATCATTCTTGCCTAGTAATATTTTTGTGATCCAGGATCCAGGAGCTGAAATTCAACGTGTCCTGGAGTCATGGCCTGACTTTTTTGGGGGAGGAAAAAGGGGTCAGGATATATGTAAATGAACAAGTTATTTTGGGGTAAGCTAGAGTGTAAATTTTCTGTGCATCAGCTATTCCTCATTAGTTGCCCAAGTGTGCTATCCCTTTCCAGGGCACTGTATTCACTTTCTAACCATAGTATTTGTTTTGTGTGCGTTAGCCTTATGGCAGCCTCTTGCTTGTCCCCTGTTAAACTCTGTCTTTTACCTTTTTCTATAAAAATGAGTCCATTTAGTCTTCCCTTGATGTGACATTGAGGGTTTATTTTTGTAACTTACTCTGTTTCGTTTCCTAAATGGGCTCATTCTAAAGACCAAGAGCTTGGTTCCATCATGGGAGCTGAACTTGCAGATATGGAGAGCTAAAGTTGATATTCAATCTTTGTATAAATTTAGTTTGTAAGGGGGATGATTCAAGATAGCTGGTACCCGGTTTGTTCCGTTTGGCATATGATGATATAAAAGAATTTTTGGCTGTAATAACCATGAAAAGTCTACTCTTTTAGGTCAACTTCCTTAATCTGGTTCCAGATGTTACGGGGAGTCTGGTGGCAGTAGCAGCTGCAGAAGACGTGGTTTATCTCCTGAAATCAGAAGATCCTGGCAAAGTTCTCCATTCTGTTTATGGTCAGCCTGTCACATGTCTCGATGTGTCTGCTAATGAGGCAGCCTTTGGTGTCAAAAGCTTTGGCTGGTTATTGAATGAGCCCAACCAGGTATTTAATTTTTACTTATTTCTAAGATTTATATACCTTCACAATTAACCGAGGGAAAAGACTTCGTGCTAGTAATCATTTTCTTCCCTGTCTGTCTTCTCTCCCATTTTTTTTTCTTGACAGTAAAAGGAATATTCCTTTTTAATGCAGTAATCTGATGTTTATATCAATTCTCTTCCAGTGASCTGAAGTGAGGGCTCATTGTTTGGCCGACTGGGTTCATGGTAGATGTAGAGTATGCTCTTTTTCTTAGTGAGACCCAGCTGATTCAGCTCTGTGCTGCAGCAGTGGTCGAGGGAGAACTCATCTYGACACCTCCTTGTTCCCTCTCCAAAACCACCAAACCTAAAATACTATCTGAGGAGGGCGTCCTGAGCAACCTGTCAGTTCTGTTCGTGCAGTGCTCRGGACTTCTTTTTTCACTTGGGTATTTGAACCAAGTTACTTTCCGCTCAGTGAGAATGGTATGACTGTTATGTTAAAGGAAGCTGCAGAGTGATCGTGGTTTTGAAGCCCTCTCTAACACTCTGCTTCTTTTATCAGCATTTCTCAGTATAGAGATTTTCARTATAGAAAACCAGACTGGTTTTGCCATTCTGTTAAGACTCATGGCTGAGGCATGCTTCTAGTGCAGCTCTTCTGGTTGCAGGAGATATTTGCTTGAGATTGCAGTCTCAAATAGTAACATAAATAATTGAATGTCTTTGGGGCATAGAATCCTATCTGGGATCATGGTACTCTGTCTGGGGATTATTACTGTAAAGCTCTTGAAGGACTAAGCTTTTATTTGGATTCTCCAGAGTCTGGAGCATAGCATTCAAGTGAAAGCAAGGGCTAGGAATAAGCATCGAATATGGGATTAGTCTGGATTAGTAATGTAAATATTTATTGCCTAATTTCAACTTTTTTTTTTGGTCAGTAAAAATTCACCGTCTCATCTGTTTGTGTTTTGTTTTGTTTTTAGACTCTATTTCCAAGAGTTTGCAAACTGACTCAATAGTTTGCGTGAATTGACATTTGATTCTTTAGTTACAGAGTTGAATTTCAGCAAATAAATTGCATATAATCATATAAAATTTGTACCTGTAAACTTACGTACTTTGCACCTGGCCAGCACAGAAATGAAAGCTGGAAAAAACCTGTTTAAGCAGGAGTGGTCAGCCTGCGGCTGTAGGCGATTTATGCAGCCAACAGCCGCTTCCCCGAAGTCTTTGGGACTAAGCAAGTAGCTCTTAAGTGCAGCGATTCAGTCCGTGATCCCCCACCGGGTCTGCGGGGTGCTTTGGAAAGAGGGTGGCTAAGAGCGAGTTGCCTGATTTTCCGCGGTGGGGCCGGGCCTGGGCCGCGGACCCCCCGGTACGGTACGCGGGCTCGGAAAATCCCGGCAGCCCTGCCTCGCAGGCACAGCGCGGCCGCGCTGTACGYGGGCGGTAGAGCCAGGGAGGAGTTCCCGGTGGCCCCGAGAAGAGTTTCCAGTCCTCTCCCGTATCATGCCTAATTTTTCTGTTCCCTGATTTCGTTCTGTTGTTTGTGATTATACTTCAGGCTGTCAGGAAGGTGGAAAGGAGAGCGCAGCACGAAGCAGGAGGAAGCAGAGAGGGAGCAACCCCGTGGAAGGAGCTGGCATCTGTAGTGTAAAGATGCTGTATTCTCTGGCAACGGGAAAGCTTTATTTAGGGCTAACCCTGCGTTAGGAATAAATCTGTCCAGCTGCATCTAATTTCCCCTTAAAATTCACGTTCACTAGGGAGATGCCGAGGCCACCGTGAATACCTCTGGGGGCGAGAGATGCTGTGAGGCCACGCTGTCTTTATTAATTCCTTTGCTGTCCTAATCCAATTCTTTTTCCCCACAGAGGTGGGAGGTTAGAAGGTAAAATTGCCTCATTCAGGAGCATTACAGCAACGATCGCTTTTGTGCCTCGTAAAGGAGTAGAGAAATCTGCCTAGACCCCCGAGCATCGCTCTGCAAAGCMGGACGTATTTCCTAATTTAGCTCTGAAGTATTTGGTGTTTGACGGCAGATTGTATTAAGCAGTGCATCAGCGCGCATCCTAATCAGGGAGATGTGACTGAAGCAGCCCAGACGGCTGCGGCGTGTTTGACAAGGACGCTTGCTTGGCATTGCCGCACCGGCTGACATCACGCCGGAAATTAATTACTAATGTCTATTATGATAATTATTCTCGCACAGGCGTGAAGGGACTCYGCATTGGTTGATTATGCTGGTCACAAGTTGACAATCTGTCTTTAGGGGAGCTTTGGATCGAAGAAACGCAGAGAATCCCAGCCCCTTTCTGTTTGCCGGTGGCTGGGTTGTTCTAGGATAAAAGCTGTATTTCTTCTAGCTCATGGAACAGGAATTTCTTTAGCAAGGGTTATTTCAGCAGTATTAACTCAATGTGGAATGTACTGTTTTCCTTAAATACTGTACTCTTGAAATACCCAGCCCCGTGTCCCACCTTGGGTTGTATGTAAGTAATAATATAGATCAGATAACAAACCMCAGGCAAAACCCTCATTACAGCTTTTTCTTTCAACCGCGAGTGATGCTCGTGACATCCAGTGGACGTGCCTTGGAGGACAACGTCTAGTAGGTAACAGCCAACCCRTCTCATGCAGCTTGGGGACCAATGATTGAGACTCTCCAGCAGTATCAGTCATTGGTGTTCACGTGCTTGAATTTTGTTTATGAGCATTATATGTGAAATTATTTTCTGATGCAACTCTACAGGCAGCCACAAATTTAAATGAGAGCTGGCTGTGGTCCTCATCACGTCAGGGGATAAACTACTTAATATGCTCAACAGTTAGTGATGATAGAAGCTAATCAACATGGGAGGATTTTGTTTTTTCCACCAAAGAAATTTCTCATAGTAGTCATGGAAGAGAATTTTATTTTAATTCATGTAACTTGTGTTGCATGCAGGATCTGTGACTCAGATAGTATGATTATAAGGCGCATTTCAGAATGTGTCTTTATTTTTTGCTCCTTTATGCACAAACAAAGGCATTGTTTCCAAAGAGGAGGATGGAGAAGAAAGAAGTAGAAGGAAAACAGTGATGGTTTTAGATATTCCATCYTAGAGAGACTTAGAAACGGAAGGGTAGATACATTCAGAGCAGGCGCCTTGGGGATTTTTTGTTATGCTGTCCCTCTTTTGTCTGTTTTGAGCTCATGGTTGGTTTGTACCGGCTGAATGATGTTCGACATACTTGTCTCCCCCTCGTCAGTGCTGCCTTGTTTTTTGACTACTGCATTTAACATTTCTGCAAGGTTCTTTGCCTAGTTGCTAACACAAGTGTATCAGTAGAATTAGCCACTTGAAATACATGTTATGAACTGATTTTAATTGGAAAAAAAAAACTTATTTTAAAATAATCCTTTAAAGTGAATCTGATCCTTTAGAGTTGTTGGATGATGTTTTTAGGTCACAGATGTATTATGTAACCCTCACACCTTTCTTGCACCTTATTTTAACCAAAATCCATTCCTTTCAGTACCAGTTAGCCRGTACTGTCTCTTCTGGTGTCATGTCTCAGTTGCTATGGAGTTCTGAAGACTTACATTTTTTGTCTTTTTCAATTAAAAAAGATAYGTTTATCAATACTATTAACCACCATGAACCTTGTAAAATGGTCTAATTTTCACTGGCTAYGTATCAGTAATAAATTGGTCTTTATGAACTCCTGTTTTCATACCAGTAGGAAGGCATGTCTTTCTGGTGACTGAATCTGAATATGGGGGATTTGCCCAAATGTTTCCATTCTGGGGGCTGTAGAACTGTAGAGGGTTAGCAGATCTTTGAAGGTGGAAGGTATTTTACGTAGCTTTTTCTTTACAAAGTGTTTACTATTGGTTCCAGTGTAGGAGAGAAGGAACTCTTTCTGTGGATCTGAACTGTGTAACTTTTTGTAAGTCAGATGTTGCAAGAAATGCGTTCTTTTTCAGAAAGATTTGGAGTTTTCCTTACACCTGTTTTTGTGCAGTATAACAATTAATCTTTATCTTTCTGAAAAATAAGAGAATCTACCTTCTTGATTTTTCCTTATTTGTAATTACCCTATATCATTTTTGCAAGTTAAAAAAAAAAAAGAAATGCGCCTTATGCATTGGCTAATGTTAATGACATWTTGCATTTTTTTCTTTGTGCATTGATGTGCATAGTCCAAAACTGGCACAACTACTTAGGCAAGTATCTCAGGTTTTAAAAATGTAGCAGCTAGGATGTGCCATGAATATTCAAGGTGATTTTCYGCAAAACTTGAGAATTCATTCTGTCTTTTAACAACCAACTTGCCTTCTTTTTAACCTGCCCTGTCCTTAGCTGAGGGGAAAGTGTGTTTTGGGGCTGGGATTTGTTTTTTAGCAAGTGCATGGGTCAGCGAGCAAACATCGTATCCTTTCATCTCTGGATACCTGAACTCTTACATCAGTCTTCAGCCACGAGTTAAATGAGTCCAGTGACCTCCTTCCAGGTCCTAGCAGACATCTGTCCACATCACAAAACYGTCGTGCTTGGCACCGTCCGGGCTGTTGGCAGTTGGGGCTCAGGACGTGTCCAGTGCTGGAACAGCAGGGGTTGCAGGTGCGTTGGCAAAGCTGCGCCGCCGGAGCTTGCGAGCTTGCCTGCCTGCGCAGTGCTTGGCTCTGCTTCTTGTACCAGCTTGGAGTCTTCCTTTTTGACTCCGGTCGAATGCAAACTTAAAAGGAAAAGCTAACGATGCTTGCCGTTAGCTTTGTATATAACTTTTATGGCAGGTTTCTGGAGGAATAGGTTGGGTGTATGGCTGGCTTTTGAACTGCCAGATTTGCAGCAGGCTGTTTAGGCACTCTTGATATTTTTGCAGTTCTCCGAGTAGGTTTTTAAGCGTGCTTAAGGTCGCTTAGTGCGGCTCAGCGTACGTGAAATGAAGTTCTTGTTTGCCAGTATAAAGTCACCTTTAGGATGGCATGAAAGTCAATTTTCCACATGCTCAGAGAAGCGGTTGTGTTACCAGCTTCGCACAAAGACTTGTATCTGGCAAGAACTTGCAAAATAGTCTCTCTGGCTGATTGTCAAAAATTACATCATATTGGAGTAAACTGCTTTTAAATCAAACATCCATTATTCATGTATATTAACTGCTTTTTTTCTTTACTGGCCGTTTTGTGTATGATTTACTCTTTTTTTTTTTTTTCTTGCTCTCTGATTGTCTGTCCAGTCTCCCTTGTCTGCTCTTTTTAAATCTTAGCTCATCCTTAAATTTATGGAGCCAGAACACTTATCTCTGTGTACAAGTATCAATATGCTGACCTTGCATTTGTTAATAGTCAAAAAAATTTTTTTTTGTTCCAGTATTATGTGCCATATTTACAGTAGGCAATTCAATACATTTGTACAGGGAAACTGTGCCCCTGAGGCTAGTAAACTTTGAAAATATTTTTCCACATCCCTTTAGAAATAAAATTTAAACTTGTAGCAGTGTGTACCATATGTTGTACTTAGTTTGATGACTTCTGCTGCAAACGCACATGAAATAGCCTTATCGCTTTTGTAGGTGCGGTTGGAATTGGATGGTTTTGACCTGGTTAAAGCCCAGCTCCCTTTTTGTTCATGGTGGGCTTGCAATTTCATGACCCCTTCTTTTGTTGGCAGTATTGGTGTGTATTCAGGCAGTGTTTTCTCTCTTTGGCAAAGGGATGGGCAGAAGGAAAGGGAGAGTAACATCATTTGTAAATAAAATGCAAATCCTGATCCCAGTCTTGCTGTTTGTTCCTCTGCATCTTTGGGCAAGTTGGGTTTTTTTTTCTTTTTTCTATCTCGATCCTCTGCTTACCTATCTGTAAAATGACAGACCCCCCTATACTAGATGATTCTTTCTGGGAAAGTGGTTTTTGAAGGTATCCTGTGTGTTATTCAGTAAGGAGAAGAATGTAGGTTTTGAAAGCATGATTTAACTATATTTTTGCTAATCTTTATGATACTCTGTTTCATCTAAATAAGAATTGCATATACTATGTGTGAAGACTGCCTCACCCAATTCTGAAAGATAGAGTTATTTTGGGTTTTTTTGTTTTTTATTTTACTTTCTTTTACTAGCAGTAAGTTGTGGTATCTTAAGAAGCAAAAATGTAGTTGCAGAGGGAAACTACTTATTTCACAAAGCAGTTGTCTCTGCCGGCTTGCAGCCAGGACAGTGGGTTGAACACCCCTGCTCTTGTGGAAAGCACCACAGGCTCTTTGATAACAAGTGCCTGGGGATTTGTTCTTTTAATGYTCCATCCAAAAAAGACATCTCCGACAACGCAGTATCCCTGAACACCTGCTGGGGCTTTGGAYGTGCATGGAAGAGTTCCATCAACAGCATTTCCTTCAGGTCCTTGGAAGAGTCTCAGCCAAAGCGCATAGACCATGCTTGACCTCACTTAGCTGTAAGATCCAGCAAAKCTCACAGCTTAGCTACTCTGGCTCCAGAAACTCTAATGCTTTATCCATTCATTTGAACCTCTTTCTTGAGTTCTGGGATAGCATTTTAGAAGCATTCCTGGTACCAGCTGATGTGAAGCTTTCTAAAGTATAGCAAGTTTTCCTTTCTCCCTCTCCTTACTCTGTCTGAGAACGGTGGCCACAAGTTGAGACTTGCCCAATTCCTGCAGTGAAGAAGGAAATTAGTCTAATGCACTACCTTAACAAAAGGGAGAGTACGAGCATGAATAATTAATATCGCTAGTCTGTGGCAATCGGATAAAATGAAGTCCCATTTGCTCAGCCTTATTAAAAGAGAGAGAGAGAGCGAGGGAGGGATAGTAAAGGTCGTTAAGGGACTTGTAACATGGAAAAAATCGCCTCTGAGATGGATAATGTGTTTTCTAATCTCTGCGGTCTTTAACTAAACATAATGGTAAAGGTACTCTGACTATTTCTGGCTTGTTGAATTATTAAGCATTCTGGGAGATTGCTTGGCTCCTATCCAACAACTTAGACTTTTTCATTTGAACAACATTAGTAGGTAACACTTTATTTTGTGCGTTAGATCGTGATATGTCTGCCCGGAGTATTTAATGCTTTTCCTCCCCGGTGCCCCCGGATTTCCACTGGGGGAAGGGATGCTCGTTAGTGTGTTATCCCAGGGTACTTTATTTCACACCCAAGTGCTCTGGGTTCACTTACCTTCGGTTCTGCACCTATTAGGTCACTGGTCTTGGGTGTCCATTATAGGATTATAAATGTCTTTAAAAGGGTAATCCCTTTGCAGGGTGCATTATAGGATTATAAACCTCCTAAAGATCTTATGCTTTATCTGCCCTTTAACATACAGGCCCTTATTTCAAGTCCCTCCTGACCAGGTATTTTCATGCTTTCTCCTTGGCCTTTATAAAGAAAATCCTTGTTGCCATGGGATATTACAGAAGAGCTCATCAGAAGCACTCTAGCAGCTTCAAAGTTGTCATGAGCATGCTTTTAAAAACTGTCTTCAAGAAATTATTATTCAAACCTAAAAATGCGTTCTGTCGGAGTTTCTTTTGTTTCTTCRCTTATCAGTTTGTCAGAATGAGGTTTTGAAATTCATTTTCAGACCATAAAATTGCTCAAAATAGAAGTTGAATTCAAAGGTAGGTAAAACCTGAATACTAAAAAGTRCAAACAGCACCTTCCTCCCAAATGATTGGCTAGAAATACACAGCAGCACCATAAAAAACTAGAAGAAAAACCTTAGTGTGGAGACTGATGTTAAAAGAGAAGGAAGTGGAGGGGGTAAGAGAGTGATAAAAAGGAAAAAAATTTTTTCTTTGAGTTTTATGGACCTGAATCTGTATTTTTTTACAGGTTCTCTTTCTTACAGATACAAAGGAGAAACGAATCATTTTTGAGCTGGTGCTACCTACTTGTAAGAATTGCTCCAGGTCTAAGGTTGCAAACAAGCAAATATGTAGTATTTGCTCAGATTTAAAAGGGGGAATCTTTAAGTGCTATGTAGAAGCAATTTTTCATGATAGTCTTTCATGGTCATGACTGAGTTTTTGAGTACATATCCTATGTTTATAGGATAGACGAGAGCTTTGATCATTAGATAAATTAATAGTTTATGGATGCTCCTTATAAAATATTAGCCCCAGAGGACTCTCCCGACACAGCGTTAGGCCCTCTCTCTTCTCCAGAGTTTTAATGCTCTGCTGGGAAGGGCTGGTTGAAAATCTCAAATTGGGAGTTGGCATCCATTGCTGTTGACCCAACCATTTTATCATTCACGAGCTGAGTTCAGCAGAGTTTAGTGACTTTATCTTTTGCTCAAAACTTTCAAGAGAAAGGTCTGGTTGTGAGGCCCAGGCCTTAGTTTCCTGTGCGCTAAAGGCTCTGAGAAGTACCTTTGCTAAAATATCATCATCTCCAGTTTCTGTTAGAGAGCTGTTGGAAGCCATGCTTTATTTCAGAAAAGGCTGCGTATTRGTCTTTACARCTAAAATTTTGAATCCATTTGTAGTTACTTCTTTATAGGTATAGAAKTTCAGATYTTATTTATTTATTTAGTTATTTAGTTTTTAGCTATTTTATGTCCTAAGTGTACAAAGGTAGAGTCTCTCTTGCTTTACAGAGCTTAGGAGAAACTACTTTGATCTTAGGGATGAAAAATCACACTCTAAAAATTGCTCTTTGAGGCACGGAACTTGAACAGCAGTATAATGCAAGGCAGCACAGATAACGTCAAAAAGGCAAGACCCGGAAAGGGAACCCRTTAGGAGAGTTATGAATATTACAAGCAACTGAGGAAAGTGGGTATGAATGTACTAACTGTGGTTAGATAGTTGATGAAATGCCTGAATAAAACCATGTTGCCTTTTAGCTGGGAGAAATGGCAGGTGGAGGAAACCTGCAGAGTCTCTGCACTTTCTTGCAGTATTTCTAGGGATTTTTAAGGGATTAAAGGTTTAAACTTTTGTTGCCTARAGGCACCCATCACAAAAACCATCTGCTCCTGCTCTCCTAATTCAGCCTTTCTGATGCTTATTAAAATTGCACAGCTAGAAAGCAAAAGGCCGGACGGCATTGCCACTCAAAGGAGAGRAGGGTGAGCAGGAGGGAAATAACTTGCATCTTTCTTCTAGCATTTAGTGTAAAGATCTTCAGTGTTGCTTGAAATCGGTGTTTTTATTCCTTTCCCTAAAAAGAACGGTGATTTCAGGTGTGATGCGCCTCTTAGCGTGTTGTCACAGAACCTTTGCGCGGCGCCTGGCAGCGCTGAGTCGGGGTTCAGTTCTGCTCTCATCTTTTTTGCTGTGTTTTATTGAATCCTCCTTGCACAGCCCAGGTGTCTGAACTTTCCAAATGTTGATTCTGTTTACTTTTACTATTATTTCAAATGTTACAGTTAATAAAGCGATTTGCTTTTCCCTGTAAACCCTGAAGAATTGATCTCAATAAAATCTGTATGGCTTGCTTTGGCTGCCCGAGACCTGTGCCTGTCTGATACTGGTTGCCGAGAGCTTTGCAGCCCTTGTTCTTGCAGGATTCCCCTGTGCCATTGTATTTTCGTATTTCTGAGCCTATGATATTGCTATCTCAGTAGGGATATCTTGGTTCCATAGTAGAATACTGAGAAACAAGGCCTGCAAGCCGTCTCGGTCACGATAATAACTCGGCTCTGCTTCGTACATCTAACTCTTGYGCCCATGCTAAATTTACCTGGTGTTTGTTCTCTTTCTGCTAGATTCTTCTTTACAATCTGGAAACAAGCCAGTGTCTAAAGAAGCTGGGCAACTCATTGGGTGACTTTACGTGTGTCAATCTCCAGGACAGTCCTCCAAACATGCTCGTTACAGGCAATAAGGACAGAAGGTGGGTACTATCAAGAGCAGTAACCCATCTCAAATTAGCTTACTTCCTGTCCTGCTGTCCTACATCTGGACCTGCTAGAATTTGTTTCTCCTCTAATGTTTCAAACGCAGCCTGCGTGAACTTCAGGAACAAAATATTAGGTAATAGTTGGATGTGGCTGCCAGTTTGCTTTGTTTCAGAGAGCTCCATGGGAAGACTTTCCTTTTAAGCCATTTGGTGGACGCAGTTGGTGTACGGCCCAGCGAGACCACTTGGAATGTCTTCCACTTCCCCACCACCACCCGCAAAATTAGTTTGGCATTTAAAAGCTCACTTTCTGATATTAAAAAAATAACCTAAGGGATGAATCATGTAGGATGAGATGGGTCCGTCTGCCAAATGATGTCAAGAGTGTATTTCGGAACACTGTGATGTCCCTCAGGTGACAAAAAAAAGAGAGACTTTCATATGAACAGATTCCAGCTTCTATTTAGCTGATTAGCAGCTTTCTCTTTAGCTCCTTGGCTTGGGGAGTAGGATTTTCCCTGCACGATATCTGGTGCCAGGAATGGACGCGCTGGGAACAGTCAGTGCAGAAGGATTAAAGTGCTTAAAAAGACCCTTTGAGTCCAATTTTTAGGTTTTCTCTTTTTGGCTAGTTATTTGCAGCGTCTGATCCAGTGCACCAAAGGAGATGTGGAATGGCGAGGAGCCAGCCTCTAATGGCTCCCTGTTCCTTCYATCCTCCTCCCTGCACTGGGCATCGGGCTGCAGGTGGTGGTCTGGTGTGGTGGTGGGTATCAGCTTGTAAGGCGGATACCTTCCTTTGCCAAATCCCAGACCTCTGTCCCGCCAGTGCAGCAGCTTGCAAAAATGATTATTTTGTCAAACAGCTTTTTTTTTTTTTTTTTCCCTTCTTGGAGCATAGGCGCTGCAAGCAAACCTCACGCTTTCCTCAGCAAAGAAGCTAAAAGGAAATATCATGCAAATATCAATTGCGTGAATACACGCAACTGAATCTTTGGGAGGTTTTTTTCCCATAATCACAGAAAACAGATTTTCTGAAACRCCCCAGTAAAACTCCCTTGCCTAATGATGGAAGAGAACATTAAGTTGATATCCCTTAAGTGAGATGAAATTTACTCCTTTCATACTAGAATAAATGTCTGTGCCCTTTCCCATCAGCTTTTCAGCTCAAGAGTTGACTGAGTTCAGGGGCTGTCTCTCACTAAAATCACAGGAAGGTGGGAATCAGTACTTGAGCAGATAAGTGTGGGATCTGGGAGACAAGACCAGGTGTAGCTCAGAGGTCGGCTCCTCAGGTGCTGCTGCACTAAGGGTGTTGATAGGCGCTGGGCATCCACAGGGGAGGAGTGACTTGAACCGCAGTAGCTCTGGTGTGGAGCAAATACTCTAAATGGGGACCTTTGCCATGTGAATTCAAGCTGCTGATGGCCAGTGGGAAAACATATTGTTGGAATTAAATGAAGCATTTTCAAAAYCTTGCCGATAGGTGCTGTGCTTTTATTCAATGCCATGTTTTTGAAAAGCGAAACAAACTGCCCCATTTGAAGTGAAGTGGTTTTGTTAAGATTTGTAAAATCTGTGGTTTCAAACCAAAAATACTCCTGAAACATTGGCAATATATTTCATTACTTACCTGTGCTTCACACTTGTAAGAGAGCCAAAACAGGGAACATATGCTGATGCACTGCATGATACGAGGCAAGTTCAGCGTATACCATTGCTGGAAAGCGTGGATGGAAAAAGTGTCTTCTGCCTTCCTGTAAGCTTCTAGAGTAGTCTAACACGAGAGTCGAAGTCTGGTCACAAGGAAATCTTCCTTAGGGTTCCCTTGAACTGGGATGAAGCTGATGTGCTCCCACTGAGCCCAGCTGTTGAGGCTGGGCCATGCCAGGTCTGCATTAGAGCATCGCATTAGATTTGCAAAATGCTCCTTTTTTCTTTTCTTTTTTTTTCTTTTTTAAAAAGCACATCTGAACAACTCAAGTGTGCTCTGATTTTTCCAAGGGTGTGCCAGAATGGACACCTGCCTGAAACCTGGGCCCTTGCTAATGAGATAAGCAGGACACAAGCAGGTCTTCGCTTCCAGCTGTGCTTCCCAAGCAGAAGAAGCTTTGATTGTCGTACAGAGCACACGCAGCAAGACAGGGAGAGCGCCGAACGCGAACCCGTCCAAATACCCCATCCCTACCCAAAGCGCAGCTCTAATGCRTAGCCAGAGCTTCTCCCAGCTGGAGTTGGAGGAAGCAAGAGGTTCTTTTCCCCGTCAGCAACAGTCCTGATGAGGTTTTCTGAGGGGTTACCGGGGAGCCACGCAAAGCGCGCTCCGCTCTCTGTTCCAGCATGTTTTTCAGCATGTCGGATGTTGCTCTGCTGGAGTTTTGGACTGTTCTGCTGCCTTTTATTTCAGTTGCTGAAATGTCTTATTGTAAAATTGTGTGATGCAATCTTTATTCGAGAAAGGAAGCGGAAAGACTTTGCAGTGCTATTAGGATCATAGCAGGGTATTGAATGAAATACAGTTAATGCGTTGGAACAAGTATGTTTTGGGCGTTTTGGGGGTTAATGTGTACCTAATGGTTTCTTTCTTTCTTTCTTTCTTTCTTTCTTTTCTTTTTCTTTTTTTTTTAATAGCCATCAGCTGGGGGCAGCTCTCTCTGGCTTCTTTTCAACTCTGAGATCAGTATTTCCTCTTTACTACTGCTTTCACTCACTATATATTTTTTTTATTCTCTCATGTACTTTGCTTTATCTCTTAATCTTGACGTACAAGGATCAAAACCCATCCTCCTTTATGTTATGCACTGGATTTAAAACTTTACATTAGCTTTCTCATAGAGATCTACGACTATAAATCTATTAAGAGCTCTRTACTTAAGTGAAGTAACTGATTTGGTGTCAGGTAACCTCTTTTCCTTCACAGACCCACRAGTTTCTGCTGTCTGTTGCTATAAATAAGGAAAAAGAAAACCCATAACTCAGTTACTCTTCTTGGAATGATACTTCTTGCGATTACCAGAGAGATCAGAACTTTTATAAATATATAGATAAAMTAGAAGTTAAAACTGCAGTCTGGTAGAAACTTTGCTCTCCTTCTCCATGGTTGTATTAGTTATACAGAGAAAGGAATGCCTGGTAGAAAAGGGAAGAAATCTTTCGTGCTAATTTTCTCTTTSTGTATATTCTGGGTGATCAATGATTTCTGAAAATCAGATGTGTCTAAAAGGAGCCTGAAGTCACCGGTTCCATTACTGAAATCTTTTCAGAAGCGGTGCTGGGTGCTTGTGGATAACTCTGTTTCGGTGTTGCTKATTAACTGATTATGTATATGTTGTTATGTATATGCTGATTATGTATAAACCTATGGTTCCCTTGGTTCTTCTTTTGAATTGCCGYGCATTTAGTCCTTCCTTTGATCTTTGTAATTAATATTATCCCTAGACCGTAATGGGCAGGGCTCACGTACTGAGGGGAAGGATGTTTTATCAGCGTGCCAGTGCGTAGTTCTCTCTGACTCTCTGTAGCAGCTTGCGTGGCAGGGACAGAGGAGTTTTCTGGACATTTCACTTAGTATTCCTATCACCTGGGACTTGCAAAGRGACAGCAAGATCCTACATGATGGGTGAAGTGTCCGTCAAGAGATCGTAGAACCGATGGCAGGTGTAGGAGTGAAAATGCCGACGGCACGCCGAAGCGTCGGGAGCCGCGACTGCGCGAGTCGGGGTTAGGCAAGGATCTGAGCGAGCAGGCAACGCTGAAATGAGCTCCTCGCCTCTGCGGTGTTTCAGTATTTCAAACAGCGTGCGGTATTTCAAATTGTTGCTGTGTCTGTGTTGTTTTTTTTCCCTGGAGAAGACTGGGTGGATCACTGGCTCTTTTGTCTCGGTGGAAATACACTGAGTGTCTCAAGTGGGAAAAGAGTATTAAGCATCTGTGTTCAGCCATCAGATTAAACTGCTGGGTGGGAATATGGGACTTCTGCTATCCCAGGAGAGCAGCAGAGCTATTCTAGGCCAGTTTCCCTAACCCAGGGAGTACTTGTGCTCTCCGGCTCCGCAGGCTGCACGGCCGCAGCTCCTTTCATCCCTGTTCTTAACTCTCTTTCGTTTAGGGTCAGGGTGTACGATCTCCGCCAAAGCGAATCCCTGTGCTCCCTCTACGGCCACCGCTTGGGAGTGTCTGCAGTGCAGATGGATGACTGGAAGGTCGTGAGCGGCGGAGAGGAGGGCTTGGTCTGTGTGTGGGATCAGCGGATGGGCACCAAACTCTGGGAAATGCACGCCAGGTAATTTTGGTTGCTTTCGGGGTCTTACTGCAAGGGTATTTATTGGATGCAGCACACAGGAGGAACATCAGCAGCAGCGAGCRAAGCCAGATGGGTGTTTAAACTCAGGGATGCTGACACCGCAATAACGGTTCATACTGAAAGCACAAGCAGAGCTTAGGAGCCTAAAACTGACAGAAGACTAAGTTGCTACAGCCAAATTATGATTTCCTGACCAAGGAGAAATTTCCAAGGAGTTATCCTTGTCTGAATGAAGATCTYGAGGATTTAGCCCTTAGTAAGCCTGAGTGATACCTTATTTTTAATAAAAGAAAAAAAAATCAGGATTTATCTGTCCATTTTAGAAATGTTTGCCAAAGAGGAGGTAGATGAGGTATTTACAGCCTCAGGAGTTAAAGCTGGARTTGTCACTGATTAATAGCAGGTAGCTCCTTTGCTTATGGCCCTGTGAATTGTAAAGTGCATCAYGATGCAGCTGATGGATTAAGGACAATATTGCATTGATTAGCTCCTGGAGTAACACTAAAAAGCGTGCCAAGGAGGGTGAGCACTGCAGATCTGCTGAGCTTTGGGGGTAGAGGAAGAAGTACTAAAAGTGAGGCTATTAGATCAAATATTTAAAATATTTGTTTAAGCTGGGCAGGAATCAAAGGATCACTCCAGTGAGTAGTCGAAAAGGCTTTCTTAGAGAGAAAAACCGTGTGAGAGTTGTTATCCGTGCCTGTAATCCARTGTCATGTATGGAAAGGAAGAGCAGAAGCAAGGGAGGTGGTAGGAGACATGTTAGGATCATGGAGATGCACCTTTTTAGTCTGAGAAGATAAGAGACTTCTACTTGACAGTAAAGACCAGGGTTCTGGGGTTTTTCACCAGCCTCGCGAGGCTGCCAAGTGTCTGAAATATTCTCTGGCTTCCATGTGTGTTCTGGTAATAGTCCACTAGATGGTGATAAAAACTGTGTTTATCTATTTCAGATATGAGAGAGGAGCCAAAGGTAAAATTTCTGAGACTCTAGCCATAGACAGAGTGCTGAATTAAATGAATTATTGTCTAATGCAGCATAATTCCTTTATTACACTTATTTTTTTTCAGAGCCTGTTGCAAGTGGCATCTTTTACCCAGTGCTGTGATTTTTTTTTTTCCCAGACATCCAGTTCGCTATTTATGGTTTAATTCTCATAGCCTCATCACTGCAAATATCCCTGATGAGAAAACCCCYCGAGGCGCCAGCATCATGGACGATGACCTAACCGCGCACCGCAAGTGAGTAAGCCAGCCCTGAAGGGTAAGGTTTTGGGCATTGCAAAGGTCAACTTAATATATATTTAAAAATGGCACACGAAACACCTGAGTCATGCTCCAGAGTAGTAACAGAGAGATATAGCATGTAGAAACAATATAAAGGTAAGCCTTGCAAAACCACTGATGAGTTGGCTCTCTATTTACTTCTGAGCGCAGGGGAATGCATTTCTTTCACAGCAGATGAGTATAAATGCCACTGAAGCAAGACAAGGAATGCAGTTCTTTCCTTGCTTTAAACATTAGTAATGATAGCTTTTCCTAAAGGAAAACTGCTGGTATTTATACTCCAGACTTTGCTATTTGCATCTCAGATGACTGTTAGTGCTTCTAATTGAACTATCAAGCTACAATATACTCGTCTTCGCCATTCCTGAATAGATCAGGAATGTTTCGGTGGGTGACAGTAATGTCTCCACATTGCTAAAGTGAATCATTCACAGTTATTTTACTGACTTTGTTGGTTTCTCCTGTTGAAATAAATAATCGAGGGGAAAATAATATCGATTTGTGTTTTGCCCAGGCATCGAGGAATCATCTACGCCTACGAGTTCTCAGCGGAGCAGTTGGCTGTAGAAAGCGTCCTTCCTATTTGCCGCTCTTCCTACGATGAAGTGACCGGTTATAACTACAACATCAGCCTTGCGGTTCCCTACGATAACATTTAGGTAACTCACTTCTAGTTGGCCTCTGTGGTCCAGCTCTCTGCCAAGCACGTGGCCGGAGGGGGCAAAGGAGATTCGCGAGGGACAGGCGCCAGAGAGATCGCGCTGGCTGCAGGCGCATTTCGTGGGCTGCGCTTTTGCTGAAAACTTGGGGCGTGAACAAGAACAGAGAGGGAGTATGGCTGTCCCCAAAAGACTAAATAAAACTGAAATATGTAGCTGTGCAAACATTCAAATGTCCCCTGTTGCGGAGCGGGGGGGCTGCAGAACGAAGGGGAACAGCGTACCTCCGTGTAAACAAAACCGGTCGTTCCCGCTGCCTGTGGGAAAAGCRCTGCCGATCCCATCTTGGCAGAGGACGTGCTTGGGTCAGGCAGCAAGAGCCCCGAGCGGCAAACGGCTGCGATCGGGGAGGCTGGGAGCACGTCGAGGAGTTCGTGCCCTTCGGACGCCTGCCTGCCCTGAGGGGAGGAAAACAAACAAACAAACAAAAAAAACCCCTGCAGGGACTTGGAAGAAGTATCTTGGTGTGTCACATGTTTGAAATTTCTTTCCTTAAAATAAGCTGCTGATTTTTCTTTAAGTGTATCTGAGCGTGGCTAGAAATGGGCAAAACTGCCCAAAAGGCTTCCCTGCTCGTGGGGGGGGGAGGGGGGCGAAGGCTGGCCTTGTCCGGGCTGGATGCTGGGGAACTCAGCAGGCCACGCTTCAAAAAGTTTTTAATAAATTATTTTTTAAAAAAATCTCTAAAATTCTAGATTAAATGTTCTCTAATGGTATATGTATGTGCGTATTTGTGGCTTTTCATCCTCAAGTCTTTTAGGGTGGATTGTGCACTGAAGCAAAAGGCCGTTACGTCCCTGGCTAGTTGTGAGRTACCTTCTGTGTTGGGTCGGACCCTTTATCAGAGCCTTTCACTGAATCTGAAGGCTTCATGAGATGGCTTTAACTTGGGTTTCTGGGACCGTTCTGACTTCAGTGCTGGGAACTGATCGTGTTGGCTTAATGAAGCAGAGGGATCCCTCCGCCTGGCGTTTGCACTAGCGCCTGGAGAAATGTTCAGGCTGAAGGGTGCAGTGTGCTTCTTGTGGGGACACTGAGGACTAAAGCTGCGTCTTGACCGTGGAAGTTGCACTGACATAGGTAGGACCAGTTTGGCTGAAGAAGTGCTGACGTCCCACAGGGGTGTGTTTTACTGTTTTAAAACTGTTTTCATGGTTGTGATTTGCACTTGTAAACTTACTGGTGCAATCCAAAGCAGTATAAACCAAGCTGAAATAAGTTGTAACAGCTTTTCAGTGGCTTGATGRAATCGGTTTAAAAGCACGCTCGGTTAGAGCCGTAGGAGTCGGTGTTCGGGGAGCTGGGCCGAAAACCAGCGGCTGAGAGAGGAACCGGCTGGACTGCGTCAGGCGGGAGTCCCTGGGGCCAGCGCGCGGAGGCAGTCCCTGGGGACCCCGTCTCGGCTTGCTTCTGCCTGGAAAGGGAAGCAGTTCACGATTCTTTTATTGTATTTGGCTTGTGGTGGTTTCCCATGACCCCTGCACCAAATTTTGTGCACGTGTTTAGTTTTAAACGGTTACTTTTTCTTCCTAATGGGCTGATGTAAGAAATGCAGAGGGGAAAGTCATCCAATCTGACCAATAAATTTTATTTTTTCRAGAAGTCTTTGGTCTTTTTTTTCCTCCCCTCTGCTATTCTGGGAAGCCAGCTCCCTTCCCTTGTTCCTGGTGGAGCGAGAGGTGTCATGGATACGTGACATGCTTCAGGAGCTTAGATGAAACCTGTCAAATAAAGAATAGTCTCTTTATCACGAGTAAGTTTGGGGGTTGGTCTAGCCCTGAGTCTTTTGATGTGGCTGAGCACAGCTTCCTCCTCCRCTGTTATCTCCCCATCGGTGCTCGGTGACCTGCTGCCCTGCCCCGCTTAGCGGACCCTTGGCTTGTTGCCGCTTGGCCGGTTGTCTCAGAGCTGCTTTGTTCTTTCGTCACCTCCCTGCTGCGAGTGCAGATCCGGCTGCCTTGCGCCGGTGTCCTGAAGTTCACCTCTACATGTCCCTTCTCTTTCTCCGCTGCTTGTGGTGAAGATGTGTCTGCTTTTACTGTTCCCTAACAGGCTGCAGTGGCACCGAGCTGCTGGAAAGCCGATGCTTTGCAGCATGTGCATATGCAGAGGTGTCTGCTGAGGAGGATTTGCTACYTGAAGCAGAGAAGACCTACTAGTCGTCGATTCACTGGGGGCCAAGCATCAACCCATGTGGTTAGGGGGGAATTTCTGTTAGCTTCAGTGGAGAAGGGACTTGTCTGTCCTTGCAGCGACTGCTCTGTTGGATCGCTGCCTGCCTGCAGTTCCCGCTCGCTGGGCGGCTGGAGGATGAGCCCATTAGTCCGTGTCTCCTATCGCTGGAATTCACGTGGGAAGGTTATAGCACAGTAGAAAGTTGTGGATATATTTAGCGTGGATTCAAAATGCAAATGAGGACACTTAGGTTGTTGGAGAGTATCCATGATGGGAATTTAATTTTTGTTTCTGAAAAGCGATTTTGTCTTGTCCTGCTTCACTAGGTGTCATTTCTGTTGTACTGAAATGGATGCTGGCGTGTGCCAAATGCAGCAGTGACTCTCTGCATCTTCTCATTGACACAAATGGAGCCTGGCTCCAAATAACTTCAAAAGTTCTTGARTGGAGTCACCATCTCATCAGAGATAGGAAATTCAAAGGTGGTACCTATCTGGGGCATCCTGCTGCTACAGGTACTCAGTAGGTCGTCACAGAGGTGGACTCCCTTATCAACTGACTCCTGTTGTATCCCAGAGGCAGCGAATATCGTTGAACAAGGCGGAGGTTGGCCTCTTTGCTATGTGTTGGGAGGCCTTCTGGAAGGGTATTAGCATCAGCCAGATGGCAGAGTTCATGGTTTCCAAAGAAAGGGTTGTCCGGCTTCAGGAGCTGCAGTTGGGATGTGTTGGACCAGTGTCACTGACCAGGCAGAGGTCAGGCTGAAGGCGCATGGGCCCCAAGCCGGTGCTGTGTGCCATGTCATGAGCTAGGCTGGGTATTTGCAGGCAGCTACAAAAATCACAGTAGAGGAAGAAGTAATAACTTGGGCTGAGGAACCTCAAGAACTTCAGTTTGTTTTTGTTCTTGCTAGCAGTGATCCTTAGCGAGAAGGAGGGTGCGTTGTCCGGGTGAGAAGGAGCGTTGGGCTTGAAAGGCATTCCCTATGTTGTGCACGGAGAACGGAAGATCAAAGCGGGCGGCTGGCACCGGCYGGCGGCCTCCAGCCTCTTCCAGGCTGCAGAGCTCTGGCTCTCGCTGGTGGGACAGTGATGGGTGGCAAAACAGCCTTGAAGCAAAGGGCGAAGGTAGGACCTAGGCAGCTCCAGTGCTGTCTGGAGGGAGTGACAGCCTAAGCAGTAGAAACTAGGGGGAAATCCCTGTTCTAGAGTGAGTCCTGCTTTTTTGCAGTGTTCTGGCCAGGACCAGGGACTTTCTGCCTCTGTGCAGGATGTGGCTCCCTGGAAGATACCTGTGGCTCAGGTTCAGTGCTGAAGGCCAGACCTTCTAATCTGCCAGTCGCTGTCGCCCCTTCTGCTGGTGGCACAGGGCCTCTGATACGGAGGTGACGCAGATGCTGCTCCGCCAGGAAAGGAAAAGCTGCTCAAAACTCACTTTGCTGCTTGCGGTGCAGGATTTTGCTGGGGTGAGACCGGTACCGTTGCCAAATTTCCCTGGGCTTTGCCAGGTTTTTCTGTGCTTCGCGGCCTCGCGGCTGCTCCATCGCGCCGGGTTTCGCTGTTTTGACCCTGCCCTGGCTCGCTGCTTTGGCGGGGGAGGCTCACGCTTTCCCACCTGGAGGCAACGTCTCTGCAGAGCMGGGTTTGACGCAGTCCTTGGGGAGAGCCCGGGGCCGCGGCTCCSTGGGCTTATCACCGTCCCGCCGTTCGGGGCTAGCGTCTCGCTTATCATCCCCGGTCCGGCCCGCTCTGCTCTCCCTTTCGTCTGGTTGGTATAATCCTCCTCCTCCTCTTTTCTTTCTCCCTCCCTCTGTCTCTCTTGTTTGTTTTGTTTTTAATCCTCCTTTCCCCCGGAGAGGCAGAAGCAGGATGCAAAGCCTGTGCAACCACTCTGCTGGGGGGCCCGGGCCCGGCGGCGGGAGGCAGGAGCCGGGAGCAGCTCCCGTGTCGGCCGCTGGCCCAGGCTGCCCCGCGCCGTGCCCGTGCCCGTGCCCGTGCCCCTCCGGGCCCCGCTCCCCTCGCAGCCTCGAAAAGCAGCCGGGGACAGTGAAGGGGTAAGAACGCCACTCTCCTTGCTGCTGTTTAGCCGGACTCCCCTCTTCCGCCTTGCGTTGCAGGGCGCGTGCAGCCCTTGCTGGCTGCAGACCCGCTGTCGTCGCTGCGAGGACGAGGGCAGCGAGCGCTAGAGAAGGACGCGGTGGGGAAAGGCGGGCTGCGGGGAGCCGCCAAGGCACGGGAGGGAGGAGGAGGAGGAGGAGGAGGAAGGGTCCGGCCCCACCATGCTGACGGGTACAACCGGGGCGCTGCAAGCCGGGAAGGGCTCAGGGCCGGCTGAAGCGGCTGCTGGGCAGCCCGAGGGTGCGGGGCCGCGGGGGCCGCTCCGCTGTGCAAGGCTCCTGCCTGCGCCCGGGGCGCTTTCCCAGGGGAGGCGCCGGGGCGATGGGTGTGGGGCGATGGGTTCTTGCCGCTCGCCCGGGGTGCTGCAGGCTGCTTTTGGCGGGGGGAGGGAAAGATATTTTTCCCTTCAAGCTTGYATGTTGCCAGGCCTGGGAAGGCTATTTTTTTTTTGCTACAATAAAACAAACATCTTCCCAGTTTTTCTAAAAATAGCACCACCACCACCCCCCCGCCCCGGCTCAGCCTGCCTTGGCGCCAGCAGCGCCCGGGGCTCTGCAGGTAGCGATGGCAGCAGCGAGCTGTTAGCTGCAGGAGCCGCCGGGAACCCGCGTCCCAGCCGGGCCGGGACCAGGGTGGGGGGGACGACGGCGGCTGCAGCCCCTGGGCTCGGCTTTTCCCGGCGGGCAGCCGGGGCTGGAATAGCTCTCAGCGAAAAGTAAAAAGAGAAATGCCTTTTATTACAGCTAAAAGTGGCGGGGAGCCGCTTACGCCTCTCGCGAGCAGAAGGCAGCGTCGCAGGCAGCTGCACAACGCGCGGCACCGAGCTGCCGCCGAGGCGCCTTCCTCCTCCTCCTCCTCCTCCTCCGGGCTCAGTAGCAGTGGGCGATGGGCTCCAGGTTGAGGAAGCGCACGTGCATCTTGGTCTCGATGTCGATGCCCTGCCACATCTGCAAGGCGGAGGCGGGCAGAGGCGGGGGCAGCGGGGCGGGAGGCGGCCGCCCGCCGGCGCCCGCCGCCACCAACCTTAAGGAAGTCGTCGAAGGTGATGCCCTCGTACACCTGGTCCGGGCCCTGCGTGCAGCGAGCCAGCGTCAGCGCGGGGAGTCACCGCCCCGAGGAGCCCTAAGGCCTGGGTGGCACCCGCCAGCCCCACACCCTATATATTCATACGCGCGTGCAGCGCCCGCGTGCCGCGCGAGCCCGCCGAAAGGGCGCCCACCATCTGTCCCACGCAGATGCTGGCCGCCTCCATCATGGCCCCGTCGGCGATGGACCTCGCCGCCTCCTTCTCCAGGTGCGGGTTGCCGGAGAGCAGCTCCTCCACCACCTGCGGGGCAGCGGGGGGCCGTCATGGCACGGCACGGCGCGACGGCGCGGCACGGCGCGGCGCAACGCGGCATGGCGCGGCATTACGTTTCGGTACTCCTGCAGCGTGATCTTCCCGTCGCGGTCCGCGTCGTACATGTGGAAGAGAACTAGGGGAGGAGAGTGGCGGCGTGAGGCCCGGGCCGGCGGCGGCAGCGGGGGCTTCGCGGCACGGCCCGCGCCCCGGCTGGCCTCACATCGGAGCTTGTCCTGGCGCAGGCGATGCAGCTGCTCCTCGGCCACGCCGCTCCCGACGGGTCGGAAATAGGACATGACGGTCAGGAAGTCCTCGAAGTTGATCTCGTCCGCCAGCCCCTCCGAGTCCTGCCGCAGGTTCCTGCCGGGACGGGCACCGGTGACGTGCCGGCTGCGGCCCGTCCCCTCGGCCTGGGGGTGGCCGGAGCTGCAGAGAGCACCGYGAAGCGCCCCGGCGCCTTCCACCGCCGCGCCGAGCAGGGCTCATAATTTTTTTTATTATTAATTATTATTAATATTCCCCAGGGCTGGACGGGACGGCGGCGGTGGCAGCGCGGTCCTTACCGCTTGTCGAAAAAGGCGTGCACAATTTTCGCCCGAATGGGGTTGAACTCCAGGTCGGGGATGCTGTCGAAGTTCTCCTTGCTGCAAAGGAAGCAGAGGCAGCGGGCGGCTGACGGGCGCCCAGCGACCCCCCCCAGCCCCCCCGGCCGAGCCAACCCCAGGCCCGTCCACTCCGACGGGGAAGCGGCGGGTGAAGGTGGCTCCGGGGGCGCCCGCATCGCCCTCGCCTTACCGGATCGTCAGCTGGTCGCGGCTGAGCTGCCTGAACCGCCGGTGCAGGTGCTCGATCTGCTCGGACGTGACTGGCGAGGGGAAAGGGAGAAGCCGCTGGGCCGCGCGCCCGCGCCGGACCCCGGCTGCAGAACCCGCCGCGCGGCACGGGCCAGCCAACACCACCACTATTGCAGCAGTTTGTTTGTTTTTTTTTTCTTTTCTTTCTTTCTTTTTCTCTCT
>NW_028185350.1:250731-275120 GCF_003343005.1 Rhea americana | reverse complement strand
CGCCGCGCTTATAAGGGCGGGCGCGGCCAGGAGGGAGGCGGCGGCGGCGCTGCGGCTCCCCCGGGTCCCTGAGCTTCCCCGCTGCCGCGCCGGCGCTAGGTTCCAGAGTTAACAGCCCTCGGCTGTGGCGCCTCGGCTAGGGAGCGCCCGGGAGCCGCGGGCTCGGCCCCTCGCGTCCGCCGGGAGCAGGCCGCAGGGGGCAGGAGCGGCCCCGCCGCCCGCTCTTCCCCCGGCTCCCCGAGCCCTGCTCACGGCAGGAACCTCAGCGCCKCCGTTAGTCCTGCGGCTTCGCCCCCGCTCGCCGGGGAACCGCGCAGGGCCGGAGAGGGACGGGGCCAAGGGGGCCGCCGCAGGCTCCYTGCCCTCCCCAGGGGAGGCCCGGGCACGGCGGCAGGCAGCGAGGTGCCGCCGCGGCCCCGCCGTCGCTGCGGAGCTCTGCCCTGCCGCCGCTCCTCCGCTCCCTGCTCGCCTCGGTCCCTGCGCTCSGGGCGCGTCGGCAGCCGCCCACGCTCGCAGGGGAAGAGAAAAACCACCGCAGGCAGCACAGCACTTGTAAAAAGCACACGCCGCTCAGAGGGTACAGCATGGTTTGGCAGCAGGTAGCAAGTCAATATGTTTTATTTTTTTAAAACCAAGTATAAACAGGAAAGGAATCAAATAATTTCCAGGCTCCAGCTGTCCCTGATCCTCAGGAGAAGGGTACAGGGAAATAGCTGTTAAAAAGGGGGAGGGGGGGGGCCCTTGGGGTCCTGAGCTTCTTCCCAGCAGGCAGGATGCTGAACCAGAGGCTGCTACCTTTTGGGTCTAGCCCAGCTGATTTTTCCATCTAACGCATCTTCACCCAGGCCTCCTCACCAGGCCAGGAGRGGACAGGAGACAGGGGTGCAGAGGCTTACTCAAGGCGTAGCACACACACCGCTCTGCCCTTGCCCACGCAGCCAGTCCTTGGGGGCAGAAGGCAGCTGCATCGCTGGGGTGGCTGCTCTGCACTTGCCAGTTGTGCTAACGCAGAGATCACGAAATCACGGTACCCTCACCCTCACCCTCGGAGGGCCTCAGCGCTAGAGGGACACAACCCTGCGCAATGCCTGGTGAACGTGTGGTCAGCCTTACTTGGTGCAGGCGACCAGGAAAGGGGAAACTGGAGAAGACCTCCCAAGGCCATCTTCCAGGGGAAAGCAGTCCATTTTCTCCTTCACCTCCCAGGCTCCCCTCCCCCTCTGCTCAAGACACTCAGGACACGGCCGCACCTTTTACAACATACTTCCACTCCCAGATAGGGGTGGCTGGAAACGTGGTTAGTCCCCCTGGCAGACTGAGCCAGTGCCTGCCCCACCACTGCTCTGAACGAGCCTGCTGCTGCTCAGCCACTCCACGTGCAGATCCCTCCCTGTGCATCAACTATTACTTGCTACTGTCACCTATTACTTACCTCCTGCCTCCTCCTTCTTCCCTAAGCATGCTTTTTCTTTCCCCTTAAGCCTTCAGAAAGCCACTGAAATGTGATAGCACCCCAAGCATTCTGTCCATGGGACAGATGGCTGATGACACAGAATGAAAAGGGAGAAGACAGCATCAGCTCAGCACGAAATTCAGGACCAGAAGATTTTGCTACTGCACCAGACCAAGTAGGAATGACTTTCTGCTTGGTGGAAAGACTRGTCAGTGAAGTTAGACAACACGATGGGGCAACAGCTCCACCTGCCCCAGAAAACAGAGCACCCCTTTTTTCAAGTGAAGCCTGCACAGACACAACAGAGGACAAATCATGATGTATATGCGTATACATACATACATACATACATATATATCTCTAGCATATGCACATTCTTGCTGACCCAGACATTACTCACAAAGAACTTTTGGGATCCAGTGCTGTCTTCTTGAGTAAACCATGATGTTAGTGAGRCTGCTGCAAAAGCACTTGCGCTGCCAGGAGAGATGGACAGAAGAGACAAATGGAGGAGCCTCCCGATGCACAGGYGAACACCTACTGTGTGACCTGTCAGCCCAAAGACATGTTTCTTGGCTGTGCTGGACCTCCAATGCTCAGTCTGCCAGAACTGTGCATTTTAAGAGGCTGCTCAAGCAGGGATGGGGAGGTATCCTTGTGTTTGTTTTCTCTGGCTAGTTTGGATGCTTGGTTGACGCCTCCCACAGCTGCAAATACTTACGTGGGAATTGCTCCTCAGTAAGACCAAAACTGCACACAGACTCACAGCGTGCAACGTAGCCTATCCCAAAGTCAGCAACAGAAACGCAGAACGAGGCGGCTGGCCTACTTCACCCCACAGGAACAAGAAGGGTTAGCTTTTACGTATGTACTTTTGCCTTTGGCTGTGTCTGAAGACCCAAAACTGACTTGGACCCTGTGCTGCTGATGTTGTGCAGTGAACACTGAAATGCCTTCAGCCTCTTCCAAACTGGGTGCATACAAGGACACGTCAGTGCACCTGGACAACATGAAAACCCACACAATCATGCACCGACRTTTTTCAGCATCTGCACAGCAGAGCCACCCTTGATGGTGCTATATGAAACCCTTCTTTCATCACTGCCAGCTGACACTTGGCTGCGTTTTTTTTTTTTTTTTTCCCTAGTGTGGTGGCAGGCAGACCTGTCTGAGCACATCAGAGATTCTCTGACTACACAGTGTTTGCAGAACAGATGAGAGGTATTAGTTGTCAGGCTAACTGGGCTGCCTGTGAGCTTAACTCACTCGTATGTCTACCCACTATTGCATGATAACACTCTCCTTGCGCTGACTGTTACACCTCGTGCAAAACCGGAAACCGTTAAGAGTCTGTGGGTGGGGGAAGCACATGTGAAGTGTGGTCAGGAGCGGTTCCCATGCTTCCTCCAGCACGGACTCTTTCTAGACTAGAAAAAGAGTGCCCTTGGCAAGATGGGCATAATGGGCTCTGTGGGCTGCTCGGGGACTCCCATCATCTTATAAAGCACACAGCAGATTTTTAAATGGATTAAATATTTGTCAAGCACCAGTTTTTGGAGAAGCTTTGGCCAGCTTTGTGTCGACTCCCATGGCTACTCTATGGCACAGTTCTACCTGGCATTCAGATAGCACCTTGTGCTGAGGACCCTTTATATGTGGTAAACCTCCTCACGTGCTCAAGATGTCAACAGACCGCCCCTTTGGCAGAGGGGAGCATAAAGCCTCAGGAAACTCACTGGCGTATTTGTTGTCATATAGTGAGGGTCATCAAAGCTGAGATGGGGAGCAGAGAGGTCCAAGCTCTGCTCCTCTGTGCCTACTCTCAGCCACGGGCATGTGTTCCAGCAGACTCATTCCATACCTTACCTCCTAATTAGGAATCTCTTGGAATCTGCTTGAAGAGTCTGCTGCAACCCTTGATAAAAGGGGGATGGGTTCTGGTTGAGATTTTGCCAAATGTTCCCCTACCCTGCTTTCAACTGGACCAACTCTACCTCTGTGGAAAAAAAATCTAAGCTTCCCCTCCACCCCCTCCTAAGCTCACTTCAGTCTACACTTCTTAAAAGATGCTACATGGAGTACAACCATCTTCACCATTTCTCAGCATTAACTACGCAGGACTATTCTTTCTAAAGCACCAAGATTCCTGCAGACCACCTCTGCTCCACAGGGAAAAGCTCTGGGCTTTCCGTATTTATTTCTCTTATTTAACTAGGGCTCAGTATTTCAAAAAGGATGGCATGCAGGTCAAGTGCTCTCTCAAAAGAAGGGTGTGTGACTTTGCATGGCAATACTTGAAGTGTTATAAAGAACTAAGAGCATCCATCTAACACTACAGGGCATAACACCTAGTTCTCACCTCTGACCTAACTACTGTGTTGCAGCTGCATAATGAGAAGACACTAGCTGCAGCTGGCCTACAGGACTTGCTTCACGAGCCACAAAGCTATGCTATATGTGCATGGAATCAGTCTGCGCACCCCATCCTGCCTGGACTTAGAAAAAACTCTCTGTTTTGCTGGTCTTCATGTGCCTTGGGCTGCTAAAGCACTTCCCTTTGGGTACAGGAGTATGTCAACCCTCCTCACCCTCCACAGSAGTCCATTCTCTTTTGGCAAAAAGGAAGAAGGCCTCAAGCTGCAGGCATGAGCATCTTTTTCACACCTGGTTTGGCTGATTCCAAGGCTGGCCAGTTTCCTTGCACAGTCATGATCCCAGTGTACTGAATACCAATAGATCAGAGACTACAGTGACTAGAAGCTCCCCACAGGTCAAACAGTCACATCAGCATTGACCTCAAAGCTTCCACAAAACACTGCAATGCGATTCAGAGATGTCCTGTGAGCATTCACAGCTGTGCTGCAGCTCCCACCTCACACAAACACACATTATGAACAGACCAAAAAACAAGGGTAAGAACACGGGCTGGGATCATTTAGCAGACACAGGAAAGAGCTATGATCTCATCCTCTGATGACGAGTTTGTACCATCCGTGAGTTGGTCAACTGGATTTCAGAGTTACCATCACACTTGCCAATCGAAGAGCCTTGCTGTTTCTGTTTTTGTTGCTGGGGCACATGCCAGAGCCCATAAGGATGTTCAGAATCGGAATGGTAATAATCAGACTATGGAGGTGAAGCAAAATCTGAGCAAAAATTCAGACTGGAGAAGACAGTGAAATGTAAGAGATTTTAAAACGACCACCAGCATGAGATACACATAAGAGAGAAGGGAAAAAAAAAAAAAAAAACCAACATTGCAAGGACAAGCAACTTCCTTCTCTGGAAGAAAGGGTTCTTCCTTATTCCACAGTAGGGATCTCACTGTGTCGACAGTCTAGGCAAGACATTCACACAACAAAAGTATGTGCAAATCCTTCTTAAAGGATAACGTGCTTCCTAGCATGACCATCCTTGCAAGATCCTTACGCCTGGCCTCAACTACCAATATGTCCTTGTGCCTTTGGGCCAGTATGGGCACAAAGGCAATGGAAAGATGCTATAGCACCGGTTACAAAGTGCAATGCAGTTCTCAATGCATTAAGCCAAAGGATTGTCGCCAAACTTGCCTTCTGGGCAATTCTCGCGAAGAGGATAAAGCTACGCTTCAGCTGCTTCTGTCCTCGCAATGTCTTTTTCACTCACTCCTTGCTTGAACTGTAGATCTTCTGAACTGTGGCACATGTCAGCTCCAAATCCTCTGGGTACCGAATTTCTAGCTCGGTATTTGGTAGGTAGTGATTGCCAGTAAACTCTGAAAAATAACGGCCGATGTCAGGGTGAGGGATCTCCCGAGGCTCAGAGTTATGTTCCAGGTTCTCTGTCAGGCAAGAGAAGTATCAGTTATCACTACATGAAATGCCATGCTGCAAGAAAATAAATCCTGTGCTTCTTAAGTCTTTATGTCTCAGAGCTCCAGAAATACTTCTCTTGACTGTTAAACAAAACAAACCCCAGTCCAGGAAAACAAGCTCACAGTACGCYAGTACGATTGCTTACAAAGCCTCATCTCCAGTTCCTACTGGATGCTCGCACCATTTACGAGCGACATGAAAATTATTTTATGATGGAGAGCACATTCCTGCCTGACATTAGACTAGAGCAGGACCTGACCTGCTCTCACTCTGCAGACCATAGGTCTTCATTTTTTGTGCAGGACACTAAGTAGACCAGAGAGGCAACAGGGTCTCAAGAGGATGCAGCCTGATGCTCCTGTCACAGACAGCTGGGAAAAGCTGCAGCATTGAGCTCCGATCTYCTAAGTCCTACAGGAGACCAATCCCAAGCAGAGACCCTTCTCAAATGCTCAAAGGTGAGGCAAACTACATAAAATTGTCCTGGTGGAGAAGCCTACTATAGTGCCTTGTCCCTCTAAGTCATCAGCATGGATTTCAGCCATGTCTCACACAGCAAAATTAACTTCTCTAAAACCAAACTTCCCACAGTAAAAAAAGGTCCCTAAACCCAGCATGTTGATTCTTTCCCAGAGTACTCCACTTTCTCCTCCACACAAAAAGGTACCAACTTAACTCGATTGAACACAACTGTTAAGCACCACYTATAAACATTAGCACTACAACACAAAGGTGACCCAAGCCAATGGTCCATTTGCTCCCTCATTATTTGCTTAAAGCAGTGTGATCAAGAGGCAGCCCAGGAGTAAAAACGCAAGTACAGGTGCTTTGCAGCAGTCCCAGAATGATGTCATTTTTTCCAGTGCACTGCCAGGTACACAGGTAAACACAGAAATCTGCCTAACTCAAAGTCTGACTTATCTACAAGGCAGGTGTGGGGACGAGATGGAACACAGAGAATATAATTCAAGAATAATTAATCTGAAACATTTTGAGGTCACCAGACAGAGAATGCATTCAAGTCCATACAGGCACTTCTGAGCAAGCTGCACTTTGGTAGCAACTACCACATGTCAGTGTGTGCATCCAAAAGCGCAAAGACTTCGTACCTCAGCAGACTGTTGCAGTCCTATGGCCTTGCAAAGTACCATTTTCTTGTGCTGCACAACTGTRAAAAGTGATTTATGATCTGCTAAACTTTACTGAAACATGGTTGAGCAGAGAGTACAAAGTGACAAACACAGTGACTCAACAGAAAGCAGGTGGGGGGGGGGAAAGAGATTGAGACAAGGGAGGTTCATCACTAGGCAAAGAGTATCAGAAAAAAGCTGACTACMAGTTTTTGAACCTCAGGTATTTGGCCTGTGCCAACACAAACAAAAGAAAGGCAAGAGAGAACAGGCGAGATTCCAAAACACCTGCTCTATGTGGAGAGTTTGGTATTAGCTACAGCTCAACATACAAATTTACAGGAAGGATTCAAAAATCAAGTAAGCCTATAATAAGCTTGGTGTTACTTCTGAGCTGGTTAAATAAAACTCTGCATATAGATTTGTTTAAGATTCTTCCAATAAAAAACACGTATATTTYGTGTGTATATTTATATATATATATGAATTTTATATAYACACACACACACTTTAAGAGGCAGGCAGGGAGGTTTCAATAAGCAAGGACAAACCCCTAATTTTTTCCAAGAAATATCAAAACTCATGGAAGCCACAGAGATGACAGTGACAACCTACAGCTTGACTAAAATATGCTGTGCTCTGGAATTAGCCAGCATTACACTTGCTTATAAGAATTGGGGAAGGGGGGGGGGGGAAGAGAGAGCAGGAAGAAATAAGAACAGATGATTCAGCCCCAGAAGCACTTGTTGCCAGTTATTCCATTAATTTTCACTACAGTGCACATTTAATAACAATCCGTTGCACAAAGTTTTTGTTTTTTTTAAGACTGAGAAGCTAAAAACCGCCTAATATGAGCAATAAGGCTGAGCTGCACATATTCTGGGACCTCGCACTACCTTTTTAGACTACTGAATACACGGTAAGTCTTAAGAAAAAAAAGGCACACTTTACACTTTCAAAGATAGGAGTGGACCCTCCTGTAAAGCCACCTCTTGCTCTCAAGTGGGATGACAATGTGTTAGGGAGCACCCTCTAGCGAGGGAACTGAATCACATTTTGTTCTGCATTTCCTAAGAGAAAATGCAGAAGCTTCTAAACAGAAGAGTATGGTCAAGCTGTGCAGCTGCCCTGCCAGCTAGATGTCATGCCTCTTTCACAGAGAACAAACATGAGATAAAAAACACTCTGCTTACGATGGACAGAGTTACAGTTAACCTATTTTTTTGAACTTGAGTTGGCTATTTCTTATGTCCTAGCCTCACACTAGACCAGCAGACAAGACRTTGGGTTTTTTGGTGTTGGTGTTTTTTTCATTTGTTTGTTTTTAAACAGTATCTTGCATTAAGAAYGGTCAATAGAGAYTTCTGCATCTCTTGGCATYTGCGATATTTWTTTTTGTCCCATTCTTATTAGAGGYRGCATTAAAAGCCATGCTGTYCATGTTCTCTGGGATCTTGGCACATTCACAGTCTTATGCCAAAAGCTGCTCAGAACCGTGCCCTGACRAAGTCAGCACACACTCTCATTAGATCTTACTCTGAGGTTCCACCCAAAGGACAACTATAGTTTCACAGAGTGAGTGCCAAAGATTTCAGGAAAAGTGGAATCAGCTCTTAAAAAAAAAAAAGCAGCAATCATGCTTTGGACATGACTAGTTTTTACGGCATAAGCCATGTATTTCTACAGTAAGAGGAGATTACATCAAAGCAGTCCTTGCCTTCCCTTCCTAGCACTAATTATCTCCTCCAGAGCAAACAAAACAGGCCACGAATTCAAGACCATTTTACTTTCTGCCTCAGTCTTAAATTACAGTTTATGCTTCATTCTTAAAAGAGCTAATCATTTAAGCATTTCTTTCAACGCACATCCCTTTTCGCTAGCACAATTCAAATACTTGCCACTGCAGAGCAAATCCATGCCTTCTGAACAGACAGTATACACGGGAGTCTCCTTTGCTCACCTTGAGCAGCGTATCTGCAAGAGCCATCTTCCACCAGCACGTTGTAGAAAGGCTGGTGAGGGCCGTGTGGAAGGCTGTGGACGTTCATATTTCTGATCCATTCGTGCCCCATCATGCAGGCAGGATCCCAGCCATAGATCACGCAGTTATAGCCATATCTAATGAAAAAGATCACACCTCAAAGACCATGAAAATATCAGAGCCACCTCTTTTCCTCAAGGGTCATACAGCACAAACAGGCTAAAAGCCTCCCTATCCTCAGATGAAGGAAAAGAGAAAAACCGATACAAGAGAAGTGCAGGCATCTGTCTGTATGCTTTGGGGGCAGGTGAAATAAAAAGGATAACTGGGTAAATAGACAGAATAAACAGCTGAAGACAAAAGGAAACCAAATCTGAGACTAGAATATCAGCAACTGGGAGAACAGGAAACAGGGAGGGAACAACCATTCTAATGTGTTTTACAGTTACTTTTGTTCCTGTCACAAAGACACAGTAATCCCAATATTGAACTCCCAGAAAAAGCCAGCATTATTTACAAAATATTTAAGTGATTAATTGTGAAGTATCATAACTGTCACTGCTGAGGACCTAAAATGTGCTCCAGATGTCTTGCTGAGTCAGAGTAGAGGCCAAGGTAATGCAGTGCTGGCATGTCATTCCGGCAGAGTAGTACAGACAGGAACACAAARGCTCTGTGCAATGGGGGAAAGAAGGTGGTAGTAATACCACAGGGAAAGATTCATAAGCTACCTTAGGAGCCTTACCACATCTTACTAAGTCACTTCTGTTCACCATTCCTCTAAAAACCACAGCAGTTCATTAACTGATTATGGATGCTTTTTTGAGAGCTTTGTGCTGTGGAAGTTCTACTTATGTGATACATGATGGTTCAGATGAGTCACCTCACAAACCTCTCCGCAAGCAAACAGCAGTGAATATGCTTGATCTCTCAAGAGACAGAGATCCGCTCCCATTTTTCTAAGTGATATGCAACACAGATGCATGTGCCTGGCTTTTTGTTTTTTTTTCCAGATATCTCCTTGGCAGATGAAAACCATGTTTCATTAGTGTGAGAACGAACACTTCTCGTTTGTTACAGTGCAAGCCTGCTAACACAGGGAAGGTTTGGAAGAGCTCACCTCTTGTGTTTCATAATCAGCCCAATAGAAAAGCAGACTTCTTTGTGCTTCTCATCTGATCGGTGCTTCACCTCAGGGCCCACYTCCTCCTTCCGGCGTTCAATGTGTTCCAGAGTATGTTGAACTAAGTATCCAACAGCCCCGTGTTGGGATGGGTCCAAAGCCTGAATATGCTGCAAGATGTCCAGAACCTTCAGCAACCAAAACAGGAAGACAGATTTAGAACAAGTCCCTACAGCAGTTCACCACTTACAAGCACGTACAGATATACGTGTCAAGTTAGCTGGGTTTAAGTGCCCAGGCCTAGAGGTCTGCCACAGATGAGCTCTCCACACAGGACTGAAGATCTCTGCTCTGCTACACAGTCCCAAGGAGCTCTTTACACTTGCTTAGCATCAAGAAACTGCAGACACTTCTCTCTTTTCCTATTTGTAAAGCTCCCTACTTCCCAGGAAGGTCACCTTTGAGCAAAATAACTCCCCAAAACTGAAGCCATACAAGTTAATCACATCACACACTACAACTACAGGGCATCAAGGAAACCATTTCAAGGTTCAAAAGATGTTAAAAGAATGCTATTGCTAGTCTCCCAAATTGCTGCCATGAACAACTCCAGATGATTCTGCTGTACCTAAAAACAAACATTTCAGTTTAAAAATATTCCCTCAACATTTCTCGAGGAGGGTGGCAGACAAAGAAGAGGGCAGCAAAAGGAGAGGGAAGTGCAAAATAAGTTAGCTGTACTGTGAAATAAAGAGAAGGTTCTCTGTCTCTTGCTTGTCTCAAAGTGTCTCAAGAATACCGACTTTTAAAGTATTCTCAAAATAACAAAACCTGTAGATCCAGAATACCAGGCTACCAACACCCTCTGGCACAATGTCAGAGCATCAGGGCATGAGAGCTGCTGTAAAGTCTGTTAGAGGCTGGCAGTACAMGTTTTACTTTTTTACCTCTCTGCATCTTACCAAAACTG
This sequence comes from Rhea americana, assembly GCF_003343005.1. Classification (NCBI taxonomy): domain Eukaryota; kingdom Metazoa; phylum Chordata; class Aves; order Rheiformes; family Rheidae; genus Rhea; species Rhea americana. Next base: position 264,609 of record NW_028185350.1, on the reverse strand, counting down.
TTGGCTAAATAGTTTAGGTAGAGGTAGATACATCTGTCCCAGTGTCAAATACCTCAAGTGCTGCCTCAGCACCAGAACTGGAGATCTGACACAGCTCAGCCCCTGGGAAGAGGACTGTCACCTTGATATATCACCTCACATGCTGGAGGCTTTGGCTGCTTTCAGCATTTTAAGCAGTAGCAAAAGCAAAGAGAAATACGGACGTGAGGCTGTTTGGCACGAACATCAACCAAGAGTTCATGAAAACAGACTTGGAAGAACAGAYAGATAATCAGGTATGAGAAGAGGAAGCAGTTAAGGATCCTTGGCCACTTCAATTTAGCTAGCTGGCACCTTAGCACCTTGAAAAGAATGCGAAAACCAAGAACTCCATAGAAACGGGAAGCTAGATAGCTCTGCTCAGCCCCTAATATTTTGCACCAATTTCTACAAATCCGGCAGACTGCTGTTGGCGCTGGTGGATTCTGCTCTGTTGAACATGCAACATTCTCTTGCTAACTACAATTCCGTCTAACGGCCCAGAAGGAGCAGCTACAAATGAGGATGCATTACTGAAATGCCTAGCTATCACGTGTAACTAAGAAATTACACGTTTTAATTGCGTCTGGCAATCTGGTGCAGAGAAACCACAATACAAAACTCTGCCATGGGGTGTATTATTTATCCTGATGGTCTGCAAATTGCAAATACGTAAAGCACCAGTGCTTTACATTGCTGAGTGCTGTAAAGGGGAAGATCTTTCAGTGTTCCACTTATCTGCCCTGTATTCAAGTATTTCTGCCATTTCAGCTCAGTGAGTTTCCACAAACAATTTCTTAGCTTGGGCTGCTATTTTTTTGYGGACTCTAAAACTTGCAATTTCTTTCTCTCAGCAGCAAGCTTAGCACCTAACTTCTTCAAAAGGCAGGTAGCTTCTACAGCAATTCCATTCTTCAGTTGATTTAGTGGGAAAAGCTTTGCTCTCTTGCATATCTGGCCTGGATTCTAAACAATATTTCTTCCCCCTGCCCCAAACCTAACATTTTGATTTGGCAGAGACATTGCCCACACGCATGAGCTTTGCTGAAGCAGCACAGGAAGTTTTGACTTTGAAACATCCCTTTGCTGTAGTAAAGCACTACAGAARTGACGCTTGCTTTGAGTTATACATTTCCTCCCTGTGCTTTCCTCAAGTTTAGTGAAAGGCTCAGATGATCCAGACAACTTTTAGGTGTGTTCCTTCTCTGTCACTTTCACAAGATAGTAGGACTAAAGTTTCAAGGCTGAAGGCGATATTAATACCCCTGTCCTTGTGTTTTTTTTTTTTTAAGTTGCTTTTTTTCCCACAACAAWCACTGATCATGTGGCTAAGGCTTCTGAGAACAGCTTTGGTTCTGCTTGTAAAAGATAATTTCTTGTAAATTTTACGATAAGGTTATCACTCTTTTTGCACAAGCCCAGTAAGAGTTCTGCCACCACTATAAGCTAGGCGTAAACCACATAGAACGCTCTTGCGTCTTACRGCTTCAGTTTGAATCCACAGTATTGGTTTCAAGATAAACTGTCAGACTCAGGCAGTAAATCGTAACTTATGACTCAGACTTGAGGCTTTTCTCAAGTCTCCCCTAGTGCAAGCAGGAAAGAATCATYCTCTTTCCCTGCTTCACATAGTAGAAATCGATTCTCTGAAGTGTGGTAACTCATTCAATTGCGTTTATTACAGAAACAACTTGTGGCAGACTAGAATGCAAACTGATGTAGTCCAAAAATCAATAACTAGTGTTAATAGTGTTTAGCCTCTCAGAAAACATATGACCGAGTGTCGAGGTACCTTTTCTGGCCAGATTCCCAGGTGGAAGTATAACCTAGCCTGGAGCATTAGATGCTGCACATTGTCCGGATACATGGCCAGGTACAGATCCAACGAGTCTCTCAAGAGTTGATAAGACTGATCAGTGCTTTCTCTGCCAGCAAAAAAGAAACTCATTTGTAAGGGTAGCTCTCCAACTCCTATCCTTACTACTCCAGCATATAGAGATAGCCACTAAAAATGATGCTGCACAGTACGCTCATTCAATACGAGTGACTCCAGGGCTGATTGTTGCTCATCACCTCCACTAGCTTGCTCAGAAGGAAAAATGCTCCACAGTTGCTAGCCAGACTCTGCCCTCCCACTTCTCCAATGTGTTACTTGGTCAGATAACCCTATTCAGAGATTTCTCTCTCCAAGTCTTATGTTCACTTCCTTTTAAACTTTGCTTTTGTTCCCCTTGCTTAATTACAGCTAAAGTAATTCTTTTACTCTGTGATTTCTGCCTACTACTACTTTAAAAAGTGATTAAGAGGTACATTTGAAAATAAAAAAAAGATTTTCAACAAACAACAACAGTCCCTTTGAAATTGTTCATCTAAGCACATGAGTTGTCTACTCGATCATAATGAAGGTCTCTGCATTCAAGGGAACAGTAGATAGYCCTTTACAGTTCTTATCAACTTCTCATATAGAAAAAGGAAAACTGCTCATTTTCTTGAATGAAGCTGGTTTCACAAAATATTCTTGCTCCCCCACAATACTGCTGCAGGTGATTAACAGCAACTGAACACTGCAATACAATGTTCATAGTTCAAGAGCCTACTTGGCATGACTGATAAGTTATTAAAGCACTCAAATACTGTTAAGTAGCAGTATTGTGTATGCAGACTGTATATTTGGGGTTCTCTTTCACTGACTTTACAGGTCAGGTGCTCCTCAGCTACAACTCACCGCTTTCCAAGGTTTAAGAGATTTCCCACCATACGCTGCAAGACCTCCTTTGAAGTCACCACTCCATAGAACTCTTCTGTCACATGGTGGCCGATGAGATACTCGCACTCCTTTACCGTCAACTGCTTCCCCTTTCCAAAAGCATCAATGTAGGCGTAGTCAAAGATATCTGTACTTCTAACAAAATATCAAGGAAACTACACTGTGATGACGGGTCTCTCAGTAAAGCAGAATTATCCATTTCTGCTCTCCCCTAAGGGCTTCCTAGCTTGCGTTTAAAACAAGCGTCACTCAGAGCTCCCTCCTAATGTAAGATTACCTGCTACCTTCCCTCTCCTCCTGCCTTCTTCAGATAAAGAGATGTGGGAAAAGATGGAGCAATTAAATAGACTTTCTCATTCCATCATGTCTGTTCTTCACTTTTTTCTGGTTTGCTATATCTATTGCTACATCATATTACAAAGATGTGTTGGGAAGCACAACAAAATCCATGCCTCTGGCATCTGAGGTACAGCCCCAAAAGGGGTAGATATAGACAGAATCATTGCTCTGAATTAGACTGTTGATGTCTTTAACAAAACATAGATCTCTAAATTAACCGAGACCAGGTCAGAGACTTCCTGCACTGACTTAGAGGATTAAATGAGTGCACAGTACAACAGCAATGACCTTTAGCAAATGTTCTGTATAAAAGGTTAAGTGAAATCAGCACCTTTTTTTCTTTTCAGTTGTTCATAATTTTATTAAATAGGAGAAACATTGCCATATGATTACTGTTATTTCACACGCAAAACCTGTTACAGTTCATTAACAGCAGAGCCGAGTTCTGGGAGAACTTCTTTAGAGGTTTGATCTTTTTCTCAGCCTAGCTTATAATTACAGATGGAAAATAATTAAACATTCTGGTAGAGCTATGGAGCGTAAATGATTTCTGGCTTTTATTAGGGTGGACACAAACTTCTGAAATTTAGCAGATCACTTACCCTTCTTTCCCTTGACACCATCGCAGCAGAAAATGACTAGGGAAGTTGACTGGTTCAAGTTTGACTCCCAGCTGCCCGGCAATTGTTAAATAAAGCACAGACAAACTGATTGGAATTCCCGTCCTGCGAATCAAAACCTGGGGTGGGGGAAAAAAAAAAAAATGTGTGAGACATTAAAAACAACAAAACTCAAAAAAAGCAAGCTTTGATTTCAGAAATACAGAASATGAAAATACAGACTTGACAGAACATACATTAAAAGATGACATTTCACTGAGTTTACAGAAAATTATTCTTTTGAGAGAAAACTATTTGCCTGACTACATCTGGACAAAAAAACACTACCACCAATCAAATGTCTCAAGCCCTGCAGCCTTCTAGTGTTTGCCTAACACATACGTACCTGGTGAATGTATGAATTCAGAGAGTTATAGTAATCCAACTCATTTCCTTTGTATTTTAGCTGCTCATATAGGACACAATTCATAGCATCAAGTACCTGCCGCTGAAGCTCCACTTCTGGAATCAAGACCTCTCCTTAAAAAAGGACACACACAGCAACAAAGACTGAGAAAACAAGTKTATTTTAACCTTCCTGATAAAATAAGCCTCATATCATAATTCACGTGGACTGAGAACACAAGAGAAATATCTCAGTTCAGATGGTCAACAGACACTGGTTGAAGGCGACCGTGGCAGCACAGAGCCCTAYCACTCCACTCGCAATGCAGCCTGGCTCAGGAGATGACCCTGCAGTTCAGGTGCGCAACAGTGCTGCCTTGCTTCCTCCCATGGCTAGAGAGCCGAACCAAACCATCCCGTGCCAGCAACAGCACCACAGCTGGATGTGTGACACCATCTGGTCACAGGAGGACCATTTTCACTGCTCAAGAGTCCCAGGCTGGCCATTCCAGACAAGTGGCCATGCTCTCCTTGAAGGAGARCAAACATTAGAGAATGCTTTTGCAAATCAAGGAGCAAGAGGTTGCCTGACCTTCGGAGATCTTAAAGCACACACCACCTCTACTGCTGCTAACTTTCTAAGACTTGAAAAAAAGAAGAGGCTGTCCCCACAGCCCTGCCTTCTCCAGCTACATATCAGGACTGCTTAAGACTTCAGGGRCAAATGAGTACCTCTTTCTCCTCCCCCCCAACACTTTTGCCTAGACAACATCAAGGAGATGAACAGACAATCCTGATCTACTGAGTTTCTGTGGTTGAACAAATAGCTGTTACCTGCTCTTAGTTAAGCAAATGCATTCTGACACCTGCAAGAGGATTAGGAACAACATCTATTTATACTGCAGTAATTCAACAGTTATTTCACCTTATCTGCCTGTATCCAGAGCCCTGCAAAAATGTTCCGCAGTAAAGCACGTTTCTGTACAGTACCTGCYTTGGAAGCCAAGCTGGGATGCCTTGGATTTTTTGTCCGCAGGACTTTGCGCACTTTATCTGCGATATCATCGACCTGTGCCTGGACACTTTTTAAGCAGATGTCTGATAGAGGGTTACAGTACTGGTCAATTAAAACAGCACCTGGAAAAAACAAACTAYATAAGAAATAGGACTTCAGTTCTTYCTTTGTTAAGCTTTTGTCTACCCTAAAATGCAGCTCTATGACATAGAACAGGCAAGTGCTGCAGAACACAGGAGCTTTCYTTTTTGGTTTGTATATAATGTGATACACCCAATACATAAAAGCAAACAACAAGCCAACATGATAACTGCCAATTAAAATGCAGCAATTTCACTTTGGAAAGCATAAGTTTAGCCTCAAGATTTCAGATGTCACACACGTAACCTCCTGTTATTCTCACAAACTCAGTATTCCCCTCTCTGYCATCTTGAAGGGGAAAGCAATAGAGTTGCACACCAGCCAGGTAAGTTGTGTTAGATCAGGTTTAACCAGCCAAATCTCCTGCCACTCTGCATCTCCGGGCATCTTCCCAACTTGTAATGTTTCTAATTCAGAGCCTCAGATAATCTCAGCCTTGTCTCTCCTTCAGCTCTCATTTCTTTCTGCCACACCCTTAATCACTATTATTCTTGCTCACTGCTCCCTYGTCTGCTATGTTCATCTTTCTCTTCCGTGCCTGGCTCTCCATCTTCATTTCAGAGACCACTATAACAGAACAGAGTAACAAAGAATTTTCTCAGAATCTTCTCCTTGCTGTCTTGTCACCACTGCTCTTTCCAAAGTCTCCATACTGTACAACCTTTGGAATCAACTATAATCACCTGCAAGAATTTTGTACAGATCAYGCCTCTTCCAGCTCCCTAAAGTGCTTCATTAGGGCCACCATGCCAGGTGGGTATCAGCAGGGCCCCAAGCCACATCTTTTTCCCTATGTGAGCCCCCATGCTAACCAGGTGAAATTTCACACAGGTGTATCTCTTGGTGCTCAATAGCACCTGCACAGCAGATAAACGCACATATTTAGGGCTCACATGATAACCTACATAATGAACCATCCTGCATATTTCCAAAAAAGGCCACCTTTGGCTTTCCCTTCTTGCTCCGGTACAGTCCCTTCTCAAAGGGGACCTACAAGAACCAGCTTTGGTGTTACAGACTTTCCCATGGCCTTTTTGAGAYATTTAGATATCTATCTAGCTATATGTGTGTATCTATCAAGAGTAAGGGGCTCTTCTACAGACAATGGCAGATTTCAACACATTCAGAATACTGCCTTCTCCACAGCAAGCCTGAAGCAGAGAAAAATCCACTAGACTGGGGGCAAGAATTGCAGAAATGCCTTTTCTTTCTTTGCAGCAGCATGCATTTGCATTCCCACAATGTGACTGAACAGCTCTCCGTTACCCCACTCTACAGTGCACAGTTACAACGGGACAGTGGTCAGAGAGCTCTCAAGAGAAAGTCAAAGCACCTAGGCTTTGAGCTGCCAAAACTCACCCTCTCTGCAGCCTCCTTCTTACACACACCTGAAAAGCTCTTGGGAAAAGATGGTAGGGAGCTGGCTAGAAATCAGACCGGTTGTTCTGATAGGACACACTTGTCCATGGGCCACTGCTGCAATGCTTCTGCAATGTCAGCTAATTAGGATGCTGAAAAACTGCTGGTACATTGCTCAAGATGCAGACGGAAATGTTTTAACATTTTTTCCATTACTGCTCTCACCTGTCCACACAAAACTATTCAAGCACACAGCACTGACAAAAGCTAATGGAATCCYGATATTCTGATGCAACTCTAAGCACTTATTGTAAGTTTTTGAAGATATCTGTTACACCAAAAATCTAAATCTAGTTCTGATTCAYTCTCTCCAAAGGCTAGTTGAAATACAAGCAAGAAAGCCTCTCTYCAAGTAAAACAACAGTGATGGAAAGCTGTCATTAAGTGTTCTTCTTGGGGTTACTGCCAGAAAAACACTTACCCTCCAAAAATGACTGCTGATCAGTAGGGCGTTGAAGATACTCCTTCAGATTTTTTAATATATTTTGTTGTCGTAGGAAATACAGAATTTTCTTTGCGTAGTACTTCCAGGTGAGACCTTTCCTGCATATTTAAATACAAAAAGTATTGTCCTAAGCAAGCACTTTAAGGGTGAACATTTGGTTTAACTTTTCCAGCCAATACAAGTTCACAATTTAGACTACTGTTTTTCTAAACAAGACTGACAACACCACTATCACCAGAGAGGCAAACGTTAAGAGCAAACTCAATGTCAAAATAAACATACCTTAAGATTTCTACAAAATACTGCTCCTATCATCTCTGATCTTCATCCCACCACTAATACATTTTGAGAAGATACAGTCTCGCAGGAGACACAGATCCTGATTAAACTAGCTCGGGAATATCTGATCAAAACCCATGTTTTATTCATAAAACATTATCCTCTGCCTGGCTCTGGATCCCTTCAGAACATAGTCTTAAAATATCCTCTCACAGTTAAAGAAATCAATGAAGCACATGAATATAGGCCCAATGGTATTCAGAAGAAAAAATCCCCAGAGCAAAAATCCTCTGTCACATTCTGGAAAGTCATGAAGAGATCAACAGTTGGCGTGTAGGTCATGCAATTCAAACCCTTACAGTTGATATAGTAAAGCCCTTTCAGTTTCTAACTAACAGGCAAAGGCAGMGCACCCAAGAAAAAACAGAAGAGAGCTGATTACTATCCAAGTAACATTTGAAGATACCACCTGAAATACGACAGACCAACTTAGAGGCGTTTAAATCTAGACAACCCTTGGCTCTTTGTATCAGGTTACCCGATCCCTCACAAAACACTTTTACATCAAATAGTTAGGAATGGTCCTATACAAAGCCCTGGACCCAGAAAGCAGAGGAGAATTATACTGATTCCTGGGCACCACTATTGCTAYGGCTTTAAAACAAGTCCAATTTACTTCTTCAGAGACGTGCCTCTTCCCTTGCTTGCCCTTCCTTTGCTCCAGATTGCAGGTCAGATCAGTCTTTTCCATCCTGCTGAACAGGAGAACAATCAAACCTCATAACACTTTATACTCTTCCTATAATTTGGGATGCTCAATAGGGACAACTGCTTTATTCGGATATCTTCCAGGGAAATGATTTAGCCTAATGCTCCTGAATGGCAATGACTACAGCCTAATCAGGGTGTAATTAGCATCAATTCTGCTTTATGAGGAGGCATTTGGCTAGTGCAAAGGCTCAAAAGCTTTTTAACCAGTTGTCAAAYGAGAGATGTTTAATCCCAGTTTAAATAGAGAATTCACAAAATGGATGTGAAAAAAGCAAAAATGAGATGATTGTCATTCCAGYTGATGTCCTTTCAAGCTCTGCTAACAGCCCCTTTAATCAAGGCTATTAGACTCCATTAAGAGTAATCTATTGCTGCTTCATATCACAGTGAAAGCAGTCTGGTTTATATGCTACCAACAGAAAAAACCTTCAAATGAACCAATGACTCATATTGCTCAGAGTTAACTATGGCAGTAAGAACACCTAGGCAGAGAGGAACCACAAGTTTTGTTTACCAGCCTGGCATTACACCCATCTGAATAACTTATGGAACTGCAGATTTTGCAGTGGCTCAGTTAAACTCACTTGTCTATTTTGGGACAAAAATTGTACATTAGGAAGAGTGTTGCCAGCAGGTCGAGGGAAGCGATCCTGCCACTCTACTCAGCCCTGGGGAGGCCTCATCTCCAGTACTGCATCCAGTTCTGGGCTCCCCAGGACAAGAGAGACATGGAGCTACTGCAGAGAGTCCAGCATAGGGCTATGAAGATGATCAGAGGGCTGGAGCATCTGCCCTGTGAGGAACGGCTGCGAGAGCTGGGCCTCTTCAGCCTGGGGAAGAGAAGACTGAGGGGGGATCTTATCCATGTCTATAAGTCCCTGAAGGGAGGGTGTCAAGGGGATGGGGACAAACTCTTCTCAGTTGTCCTGTGTGACAGGACAAGAGGCAACGGGCACAAACTGAACCACGGGAAGTTCTGCCTGAACGTGAGGGGGAATTTCTTCCCTGTGAGAGTGTCGGAGCACTGGAGCAGGTTGCCCAGAGAGGTTGTGGAGTCTCCTTCTCTGGAGAYATTCAAGGCCTGCCTGGATGCAACCCTGTCTAACATGCTCTAGGTGACCCTGCTTGAGCAGGGGTGTTGGACTAGATCTCCAGAGGTTCATTCCAACTTCAACCATTCTGTGATTCCGTACTAACTTGCTAGAGCTAAGAAAAGCAACAGGAGAAAAAGGCCRTAGCTTCACGATACAGGGATTCACGATGGCAATGCTGACTGAAGGACTCCTGCTTTCCTCCTGTGCTGCTGCAGCAAGCCAACTCCTCAGTTATGGCACTATAAATCTCTCTGAACACGCTGTAAATCATTTCAGCAAACCAATGCAGGTAAAACATAAAACAATCAGCAACAACAATAAAATCCCCAGAAATTCCTTAACATAGTGGCTACCGCAGAGAAGAGGGTAAATGGAACATATGCTGAGAGACATCACGCACTTGCAAGGAAACAAGCAAGCAACAGAGGGCAATATAAAGCTAGAAGACCTCTTTCTTGTATAAAATTTTATATGGTTTCTTCTGGGAACATTAAATCTGTTCTGAACCTAAACGCAAAGCAATACCTTCTAGCCTCAGTAAGCTTGGGAATATTGGTTTCTAAGAATGACAAAAATCACAGAAGTTGAAGTCAGGCATTCACCACAGAAGAGTTTGCCTTTAACTTGCTAGATGAAAAAAACCCTTCCACTTCAAATCCTTCTCACATTTTCTTACCTTCCTTCCATGTTAAGGATACACATCAGCTCATCCTCAAAAAAATGACTTGGACATCCAAGAGTCTCAATGTCACTGAATCCATCACAGGGGACCTGTCAAACCAGACAGTTACATACAGCACAAGATATCTTTTCTGAATAATAATTCCATTAAAAAAAAAAAAAAAAACTCAACGCCAATTTTCCATGAAGTTAAAAAGAAGACATATTTATGATGTTCAGAACATTCAGCTCACCATGTATTAATGGCCTCCATTCTATGGATTTATTACAAGGATCCTTTGAGAGATCCCRTAGCATCCTCCAACAATGTGAGCTAGCTATGAGAGCAACCAGCGTCCCACAGAGATGCTTGGGCCAGTCTAGTAGTACAAGGTCCTATGTAGGCTGGGCTCAATTTGAAAGTAATTTTAAGGTGGAATCAACTTTTGCTTGCAATCAGCTGAACTTCTCTATACCCTCCCTGGTTCAGCACATTGCTACTGGAGAGGAATGAAGGAACATACACAGGTCACAGCCTCTATAGCTCCTCCARGCAAGCAGGAGAKAAAGGGAAGCTGCCTTATGCAGGGTCTAGAACTCAAAGTGAACAAAAAGGGATASTCTGGTCCTTGCAGTTGCAGGGGTTCTCACACAAGGGCCTTTGTTTCAGCTTCAAACCTATAATTAAAAACTTCTTCTGACTAAGCATTATTGACATGTGCTAACCAGGAGTTTCCAGTGCATTGACCAAACTGAATTCTTTGAAACAACTACTTACATATCTGTACTCAAAACAAAGTGATTCCCATTATAGTCTGTACCTTAGTGGACATTCAGCTAGGATTTAGCAGACCTGGGTTGGAAGTCTCTTCCTCTCTGATTCTAAGTAAGGAACCAAACTAAGGTTTCTAGCCCAACAGGAGATGGTCTTAATTACTAGGCTTTGGATATTGCTGAATTGTCCCTCAATAGTGTTCGCATACATGACTGCAGTAGATGCAACAGGATTGCAATCTAGGAACCTCTTCTTCCAATTAATTTCCTGATACATTTTTCCACRGTCAAATTGCTGCAGATAGAGTACAGTTCAAAAAGAACAGGTAAGACATACCCATCTCCCAAAACCCTACTGGTTGCATGGCCTCTCTCTTCAGGGTTGAAAACTTAGGTGTCAACCTTTCCTTAGAATCAAATAGAGGATTTCAACATCTCCTATACCTTTGGAGAATCCTCTGCTGGACCACAATGTTATTTATAAAGGAGCTGGGGAGGGGTGGCCATCACCAGCTCAGCCATTTAATGGCTCTAGTCTAAACTTTCTAATTCTGCAAAAATTATCAGCAGCATTTACGCTCATTTCACTGAGTCCCAACTTGACCCAAACTGTATAGCTACCTAAAAAGTATAGCCATCAACTCAGCAAACAGAAATAACAGCTGTCCCACATGCAAAATAAAAGATAAAATTTTCACTTAAAAAAAAAAACACTGAATGCAAAAATATCTTGGTACTGTGAGTGGACAAAGAACTTAAATAAAATACTCTCCAAATCAGTACAATTACTGTGCCTTAGTTCTATTTTGACTTCTGACAACTCACAGAAGAGCCTACCCTTGCACAAGGTCCACAGTGAGAGAAACTGATAGGCTGTGGTATGCACAGATGAACTATCAGTCCTTCAGAAGTTTCTGAGTTCCTACAGTCAGGTCTGAACAAGAGGGAATGAGCAAAGAGCTTTTAAATAGGCTCTGAGACCCCCATTAACAGCTGAATGTGATACGTAGAGCGCATTTTGGACTCTACATAGTTTGTACCTAAGATTTTGGACTTTTGCTTACATTTTGGCTAGCTGTCTTAGCTTTCTCATACAAAATGAAGTACTAAAAATTTTCTGACTGGATAGCTGAAAAGATGGGAGAAGGGAAGACAAACTAATAAAAAGTAYGAAAGGCAAATAACCAGGCTATCATAAATATATAGAGAAGATTACTTACGTGTTCAGAAAAGAACCTTTTTGAGAATGAAGCTACAATTCTCTGGGCTTCTAAGCCAGCATTGTGCCGTGCTTTGTATTCTTCAAGCCAGCTAACACCATCTGTTTGGCTATAGTATTTCAGTAACGATGGCCACCTATATAACAMGAGATAAAAGAACAGGCACGTTAGTTAACACTTCAACATCATAGAGGATCTCTAGAACTATAATCCAAAGACCGATTCAAACATCAAAGCAAAATGCCAAGTAATTTCATCTGAATATTTCTGGTTATTTAAAAATAAGCTCTCCAGCTGCCTGTCAACAGCAAGTACTGACAGGAAACCTTTGAAAGGTCCATTCTCAGAGTCTTTCAGTATCTAGATACCCCAAGCATTTTAGGGATTTCCTCTAAAGCTTCATAAGATAAACACAGTTATCACATAACACCACATAAAAGAGATGTAGAGTTTTATAATTAAAAAAAAAGTTTGACATTCTGAATATGGATTGCTTTTAAACTAACTTGTCATCCAACAGAGCAAGAATTCATTGTCCTGTGTTCTTCCTACTACACTATGGGTCTAATTAAAAGGATGACAAAATGGAATCCCCTCAATTGCACTTACCGGTGGCAACATGTACTGGAGGAAAACAGAGAATTCTGAAATCAAAACATGATAGCTAAATGCTTTTGCAGTTCATTTTTAAGGTAAGAAATAAGCCTGTCTTATAAAAGAAAGCAGCACTTGCTTCTCTGAGTCTAGAGCTAAGCTAAAAAAGCTAAAACAGATTTTATAGCTTACTGGGTAGTACTTCAAGGTAGGCGAACTGAAAACCTATTTTCAAGTAACAGTTTGGGTGCTATTATYAGCAGTAACTTTCCTAATCAAGTAGCATCACTATTGCATGTGCTACTGTAAGATAGCCCTATGCAATAAAACACAGGCCAGCACAGCAATGTGCATGGCTGCTCTGAAGGCACAAAGATCATTTTGGTTTAAAACATGAGGAAGAATCAGCACAGATGGAAATATTGTGGGCAGTATGGAAATGAAATCTGAAAAAAAGGAGAGGCCTCTGGTAATTTACAGGGGGAATTGTTTCACATTTTGATAGTTACATCTGTCAGTTACTACTAGTTTTCCTAGAGCATCACATCAGATTTTCTTTTCAACTCCATCAATTCCCTTAGGTTCTTTTCAGGCTGCTAATATATACGTTTTAAAAATCACTATATAAGATTTATTACCAACTGACCAAAATGCATACAGCTGCATCCATCCACATATGGAAGATATTTTATTCCTAGCTGAAGAAACAAATACGCTGTACTTGCAGTTACATAATAATGTCAAACACTAACCAAATAACCTCATATTACACAGTAACCTTTCTCCTGATGGATCCCTAGCCRTCCATCCACCACTAAAAGGCAGTCACGCTGTAGCAACAATTCCAACCATTTATTTGGGGATGAGAAAAGAACAATCTCTCAGGTTGAAATTATACTGCAAATTTTAGGGAGRTAAAACGCAATCACTCAGGATGGAATCCAGCCAGGACCAAAAGGTTAATACTCAGGCCCCTGCCAAAAGTTCTGTTACCAAAGGCAGAGGCGGACAGAGCCACGTMCTAAGCATCCCCCACACTCGATTTCAGCTGCTGGCTCTGAACCACCTCAAGAGCTCACGCTTACCGCAGAAATCAGAGCCACTGAATCAGCGGAAGCATCAGGCCAGCTATCCCGAACCGCAGCTCGGCGAACTGGGAAACCCGCAACTGTCCAGCAGCCTTCTTTCACCGGCGGGGCAAAATGATCCTCGCCTGTGAGCGAGGCTAAATTTTCAGGAGCCAACCCGCAATTAGTGGAACCAATACTGCTGCCCGGCCCGCGCCAAAGCCCGGGCGCGGAGCGCTGCTCCGGGAGCCGCTGCGGGCCACGCCAGCGG
>NW_028185350.1:184990-249613 GCF_003343005.1 Rhea americana | reverse complement strand
GGAGGGTATTGGCGGCGCCTAGGGAGCGCGTGCAAAGTTCGACACCTGCGGAAGCGCGCAAACAGCCGGGGCGGTGTGCCCTGCGGCTGGCGCGGCCGGGGCGCAGGCCGGGGCGCAGGCGGTGCGAAGGCCGGGGGGCAGGCGGTGCAAAGCCCGCGCAGGCCGGGGCGCAGGCGGTGCAAAGCCCGTGCAGGCTGGGGCGCAGGCGGTGCAAAGCCCGCGCAGGCCCGGGCGCCTTCCCAGAGGCAGTTTCCATCTGGCAGATAAAGCAGATCTCACCAGGCGACGCTGCCACTGTCCAGCTTTCTATTTATTTATTAAAGCTCCAGTGGACAAACAGAGCAAGGCCAAGATACCAGGAGAGGCTGTTCAGCATGAAGAACCCAGAGATAAAAGAATGAAGTCTGCTAGATTTTAGTTCACTTTTTTTTTTTAATTTATTTTGACTGTAATGCAAACAGGCATAAGTATTGTATTCCATAAAATCAGAAGATTGGAGCTATACAGAAAGAGGTGCATGCTTGAGAACGATGTGGATACCTTGCAAACAGAGCCAGAGCCAGTCCGAGAGAGGGGCTGGAGCACATTGGACGGATGGCAGAGATTTTAGCAGCATTGAGAGCTCAGAGGTAGGGGAAAACCACATTTCTGACCACTTAAAGCACTGGTATGATCCAATACAACTCCTGCTCATCCCTGCTCCCTCTGTCCCCACCCCTTCACTCCCCAGAAGAAACCCACCTTCGAATCACAATAAAAGTTACAAAATAAACTGCCCTCCAGTAAACCCGCCTGCAAAGTGGGAGCAAAGTCAGTGTGCCAGTCTTGAATCACGGCATCATTTTACAAACCAAATGAAGGCACAGGGACACGAGGAGGTGCTGAGAGGAGGGAGGAAGGAGCAGGAGAACCAGAGAGCAGAGAGACGCCGGGGTCCCACCAAGCAGAGCAGAATTTACCCCCATCTGAGCTTTCAGAAAACCTCTACAGTGGAGAGTTTGGGAGTTGCCAGCCCCAAAGCTGCCACCCGTCACGGAGTGGTCCCCGTTCTCACCTCGGCACCACTGCTCTTCTGGAAAAAGGCCCCCAGAAAACCAACCAACCAACCAACCAACCAGCCTTTGAGGCTCAGACATTTCAAAGGTTCCTACGGGAAGAAATCCCTGTTCCTATTACAAAAATTAATTGGCACTGAACATCAAATTCCCTGGGCAGCTGGCCGAATTACTACTGTGTCTAACTACATGCAATCTAAAAAGCAATGAGTCCTGGCTGAAAGTCATCACTCCGCTCCTCTGCTGCCTGGGGAATCGTGTAAAATCCAGAAGGACTCCGGCAACCTAACCGTCGCTGCTCTCAAGCGCCGTTCGRCATACAGAGCCCAGGGCTTCCGAGGGCGTCTCAGAGCGGCAGAGCACGTTGTGCCTTGGGAATTCTGCACATTTGGCTATTTTGTGGATGGATTCCCAGCAAAGCGGAATTTTGCATTGAATTTCATTGGCTGCAAAGCCGTCGCTTCAACGCTGGGCGCCGGGAGACTCCAACATCGCTTTCTGTTTCCAGGCTGCCTGCTGAGTACTGTAAAGCACAGTTCGTTAAGACGTGATTCCATAGCACAGCCACACAGATTTTTTTTTTTAAAAAGCAGGTTTGGATGCAAGTAGCTCTAATGCTTGTTGTTGGAGTTGTATAGTGTGAAGGCAGTTTTATTGCCCTTGCAACATTTAAAAAATTCTATTGCGAGGACAAAATATTCAATTTCAGCCAAAAGCATTTGATATTTTCATACATTTCCCCATTATTTTGGAGCAGGGAGAAGTCAGTTATTGAAGTGATTCAATATAGTTTTGCCTATGTCAACCTGTGGCTCTTTCTGAGACAAAGTGACTGGGTTCCTGTATGAATTTGAATTTAATTAATAAATTTGAAAGCACATGCGGGATTTCAGAATGGAGACTCAAGCTCTTGAATTAAAAAAATAATTGGGGGCCACATGGCTTTAAAAGATTTCCCACTTCTGCAGCTTGAGGACATTTTTGAGGATAATTCACATAGGGTGGCTTGGCGTTTTTTTTCTTCTTCTTTTAAACAAGTCAAATCCCCCCACCCCCAAGGAAATGGTGATTTTTAATTAATTTTAATTTGTCCTCAAAGTGTTTGCAGAATCTTTTCTTTTGTTTTCCCCGCTTACAACCAATGCATGAAAACATAGCAGCAAAAAGATGCCCTGCCTCAGCTGATCTTTTAGATTGACCTTTTCAGTAAAGTCTTCAAATTTTTGAAGTGTTAAAAATGCTTGTCTGGCACCATTAGCTCGCAGAGAGGTTTCCGAACCAGCCCTGCGAAGAGCCGCGTGCAAATCCCGCGATCGGGCCACGCAGGAGCCTACCGCAGCGCAGCTCCGCAGCCTGGCAGCGACGCGCTCGCGCTGTGCCGCGGCCCCACGACGACTTCTCCGAGCTTTGGCCACTGCGTGCAGGAGCAATCCCAAGCGTCTTGCCCGCTTCCTTGCCAGGGTAACGAAGAGCAGCTGCAGAGCCTTGGCCCGTAGGCTCTCGTTAAATAAGAGATTCTCAGGACAGGGCTTTGCACATGTGATTTTCTTGCTTTTGAAGCATTTCCTCCCTCCCAGATATCAGGAACGAGGAGGCAGGAAACCAGCAGCCTTTGCAGTCAGCTCATTGCAGTGAAGTGCTCTCATCGGAAAACAAGCTAGGGCTGCTCAGCTATGAACTCACATCCTGGGATATTTTTTTCCCCTGTGATTTCAAAGGCTCGAACTTCCATCATAGCCTTCATTGGCAACATCTGTAGGGGTGGAAGCCAAGAATTTCTAGTCTGCTTTATTCCTGGCACAGCCGGAAAAAAGATATATCTGCATTAYGATGTTTAAATATTTCATGAATCGCCCTTGTACCCATACTAAAATCAAGCAGATTTCAATCTCTAGTAAGGTCTGTTTTTATTCTGGAACCAAGTGCTTTAAAGCAGCAATCTCATTAGCTTTCTCCAGCTCCCCTGAATTCCTGTTAAATACGTATGGCCACATGGAAGAAGCTAAAGCTCAGAGCTCCCCGTTGAGGGTGGATTTCAAATGGATTGCTAGAGAGTCATGCATTGCAGGCAAGCGCAAGGGCTGATCRACACGCGCGAAAATACTGTTGTCGTGCAACTGCTGCTGCTGTTGCTGCCGTGAAAGCTGGATCCCGCAAGCTGCTCAACATCCCCAGCGCCACTGAAGCCCGCAGGTGTGGCCATAAGGCATCTCGTGTCTGGGAGGACTTGGACTCTACACTAAATTTATCTGAGTTTGGGAACACCGTTTTCAGAAGTGTTCAGCACTGGCCACGTTTTGTTCCTCCTGCTAGAGCAGAGGAAACGGCCGTAACGAAGACAGAGTTACAGCAAAGTTGAATGGTCCTGAAGGTGTATCTCCATCTGCTCTGTGCTCCCCTCTGAAACTATCAAAGCAGTTGCAAAGTTATCAGAGCAATTCTGAATCCAAGAACTGGTGCCCAGTGAAAGCAGGAGCAAMATCTAGTTTTGAGCATAAAATTCTCCTTCCAAAACCGCTGGGAACTCTCTGCAGCTCCTCCGCAGGTGTAAATCAGAGGACTCTGAAGCCTTCGGTGGTACTAAGGTGTGCAGCAGCTTCGGCTTGGGCCTGGCGCAAGTCCGTGAGGCCGCAGCACAAGCATGCGCTTCCCCCCAACACCTTAGTAAAAACGCATCCCTCCAGTATGTGGTAGGTTTTCACAGACCAGTGGTGCTCACGGAAAGTGGTGTCCAGTTTGCACCCAAAAAGACTCGAACCCTGCAAATCCTCCTCCYGCCCCCATAAAGCCCCGTCAGTGGCAGATAATTGCACAGCGCAGCTGAGCAGGGATACAAGTTTGCTCTTAGTTGTTCCAGGGGAATTTACCCACCAAGAATTTCACTTGTAAAATGAAATGTCATGTGCTCCCCTCAACCCTCAGGAGCATTTCTGGAGACAGCAGGAATGGGAGAGCAGCTCCAGAGCAGYAGTCTCTTCCCAGCACAAGGCACTGTAAGTCCACTGCCATCCSCAGGATCCACCTTTGCTGAGCAGCTTGCTGTGCCTTTTGGCTGGGCAGACAGGGTGAAGGAGGAGAAAGGAGGGGTCTCCAGAGGGAGGTGATGGAGGGAGTCTGGATTACAGCCTGGGAGAGGACGAGAGACATTGYATACCAACAATAAAGCAACAAATGGAGCAATCACAGTTAGACTGGACACAGAGGTTCATGCGGCTCTGTTCTCTTCCCATCTCCTCTTCCGCAGAGATGCAATCACATTAGCTCAAGATGCAAGTGCAGGTTTCCGAGTCATGCATGGACACATTGGCTTGTGCTGCTCTGAGCGTGGCCTGAGCCGGCCTCCTAGCCACTGGGGACACGTAGGCACAGGACATGGGACAGGTAGGAAGACACCTCGAACTCAAACTCAATTTCTCCAGCTAGTATGGAGGCAATTGGTTCAGTTCCACCARTGCAATGAGCTTGGGCCTACCCAGCAACAACAGTGTAGGTTTTGCATCTTTGCAAGTCTATTCTTAATGACAGAAGTCTCATTATTTTCCTACTGTCTGCTGGTGTCTCATAAATAGCAATAGAAAGAAGAACAACAAACTCTCAGGCAGCCCTTCTGGGGAGAGGAAACCTTTGAAGTCATCAGCATAGGCAGTTGATACCCTTGCACTGAATGAACTTATTTTTCCCTGTTAGTGGACACCATGTGTTGGGAAAACACAGAACCATTTCCCATGAGTTTCAGTTCACACATAACTTTCTATGGACATTTGAAAAGCTATCAAAATAAAATGTTGGAAAAAAAACTTCTACAATCTTTTGATAATATCTTGAACATGAACTCTTGTGTTTGGAGTAGAGTTTCCTCATGTTTAATCCTTAGGAATTGAGATGAGCTGCTGCAAAACGGACAGTGGTAGTGGACATCCATGGAGAGAGGAATTGCGTGCTTGATGAGGCTGGGAGTCCCTCAGGTCCCTCTCTGGGTGTGCAGCAGCCCGAAGGGCAGGAGGTACCAYGGGATGATGGATTCGTGAGCCGAGAGCTCGAGAGGCACAACACCTGCAGGTGTGACACCTCCAGACAGCTCATCACACCAGTCTGCAGGAGACCCCAGCACGCTCTCTGCCGTTTCTGCATGCTGGAGATATTGTGTTTACACCCACGTGTCAGACACGTCATGCTGAGATGAGCAGAGTCTAGACAACTGGTGAAAGAGCCACATTTGTGGAATAAGAAAGCAGATTCACAAGTTTATTTCTCCCTTTGCTGAGGGAGAAAATTAAGCTTGAGGGAAGTGCCAATCCCCTGCAGGTAAGAGGGATGAAGGAAAAGCTGAGACGTCTGGGACTGACTCAACGAAAACCAACAAGCCAAATTTCCCAGTCATGTGGCTTGTGAGGAGCAAACCGTCCTACTCAGACCAAGGGAACAGAGAGCAGCTCAGAGCCCTGAAGGGATATAAGCTTCATGGACCTTCATGGCAAGGAGGGCTTGTCTTTTCCTGGGACAGGCAGACTGGCCTTAAAACAGCATTTCCCTTCCAAAGGGCTCTGAAGGCCTCATCTACTTGATGGCTGTTGAACTTGAGATGGTCTGGCTGCCTGCCCCACACAGATGCTTTGGAAATCCCACCGAAGGCAACAGGGGAGGCTGTATGCACCACCGCATTCCCTTCTCCGCTGTGCTTCCCAGGCATTTGCACCGGCTTATCAGATGGAAGGGGAGAGATGGCAGACTTTTGAGGCAGGAAGAGCAAGCCGATCTCACGGCAGACAGCCTGCAGCAGCAACTCTACTTCCAGCTGAGGGATGTTGTAGCAAGAGGGGCAGGAAGTTGAGCAGGAAGAAAACTAATTGCTGGCAACACAGGATAAGCTGGAAAGAGGATGAGGACAAGGACATTTCTTTGGGCACTACCTCCTTTGCAGGTTGCATCAATACTTCTAGTAAAGGGAGGATAAAAGCACAGAGTCTAGARCCAGAATCAAGCTTCCAAGATGAGATCTTGATTTGTTCTTTACCCCTGTGYCTGCAGACTCAGCCATGGGGCTGAGCAGGGGCTAGGGACAAGCTTGCTCTATGCGTACAGGTTTAGGGCCAGGGACTTGCTCTGACAGGTGGGATCTCTGGCCAAATTCACAAGTCATGATATCCAAGAGACCCAGCTGCCCCATCCTGCTGTCTGCTCTGGGATTAGGGCACAACCCCAGAGGTAGACTGGGGGCTGGCTTTTTTTCCTGTCCACATCATGAAGTTCCCAGGCAGTGTCACCAGCCCAGCCTTACTGGCAGCCGGCTGGAAGCCCTGCTCCGGCTCCCCTCCAGCACGGCAAGCTCGGCTGCGGCCACACCGTGGCAGCATTCATTCGCGTTTCACTCCACGCTCAGTGCTCTGCTGGGACCAACAAAACTGAGACCTGGATCTCAAATCTCCCCATGTCTGGAGGTCTTTTGTTCCTGGGTTTTCGGGCTAGAGCTGCTTCAAGCATTCAGGGAGTTGAGGCTGCAGAAGGTGGTTATAGCGGCTTGAAGATGCAGCTAAGCCAAGCAGCAGGGAAGGGTAGGAGGCCCCATCTGAGGATGTGATACTGCAGAGCCAGTGTGGGTCGCACCACAGGCCGGCAGAGCAGCAAGCCCCATGCAGCTCTTTTTGTTCACACTTTGGCTTGGGGCAGCTAATTTTAAGCCTCCGAAAGCAAAACTCACCATTACAGCTCCTGGACAAACCCTCTGCCAGCGCCAGCGCAGGTGCCCTGCTCCATACAAGCACCAGCACATGGTTTAGCGGAGTGGTGGCAGGAGCGGGAGGAAGGGAACAGCACATACCAGCTCCAGATGCCAGCCCCATACCCTGCCTCCAGYGGGAGCTGCAGCCACCCTCCGCCCTCGCCCTGGCAATGAGGGAGGAAGAACCTTCTTCTGGGGTGCAACAGGGCGAGGAAGGGAGCGGACAGAGGAAGGGCATGCAAGGTCACATGTGCCTTGCCTTGCTGRCAGCTTTTCTCTCAAAAAGGGACTGCTACCTCCCTGCGATCGTGTTAAGGGACTGCTTTGGGGCCCAGATTTTTGCAGCAGGGCTGAGGTGCGAGTGTGTCAGAGCCCAGAGTCACACAGCGTCTTTGCATCTGATCTTGCCTCCCTTGTCACACGAGGTGTCCAGGCAGAGACAGCTCGTGACGCTCGCAGGTGGCACAGAGCCTACGCAGGGGACTGGCTTGCCACCAAGAGGCCACATATATTTCTTTTGCCAAGCAGGTCACTTCGTGCAAGGCAGTTTCTGCTCTCGAAGCTGTGCGTGGGGCTGGGGATCTGCTGGCCCAAAACTGCTCACAAGACTGCACTAAGCTGGAGCTGATGCTCTCCAGGCTTGCAGTAGCCTCTGGCACTGCCTGAAGGACACAGCAAGCCTTAGCAGCTCTGATGCTGGCCCAGCACTGCTTCCCAAGGGCCTTCACTACCAAGAGGTAGGAGGTGCTCCTCACTCAGCTTTGGGGCTTTCCAGGCTTTCCTGGACGTGGGTTCACATGTTTGCAGTGTGCAAAGCTCTAGGATGCAACCGATTCCTGTATGTCTCCTACCAGCCTCACGGCTAACCTGCTCCCCATCTGCGCTGCAGATTGCACGTCTCCTGTAAAGCGTTTTGGAGGACAGCCTGGCTGAGTGGCYGGGGGCGCAGGCAGACGCCCCGAGTCTCTTCCTGCACCGCAACCTGCGCGTTCAGGGCTTGCTCCTCATGGGAKGACTTTCATGCTAGTGGGAGGGGGACAGCAAAAGGAGCAGGGGCCGGCAGATGGAGAGACTCATGGGGAACAGGGAGCAGAAGAGGCAGCAAACACAGCACGGAGCCCATTTAGGTGAAATTGTTAGGCGTTAATCAGCGACKCGTGAATCAGGGCTGGCCCAGCCTTCGGATCAAAGCAAGCGCTTCTGCCCCCAGGCTGCCTGGGGATGGACAAAGTTCATGGGCATGAGAAGCATGGCACATCCTCAGCCTCTGGCCTCCGGCACGCGCCGAGGCCTGTATGAGTCCAAAGGAAAGCAAAGACCACGCAAACATTCAACCGAGTCCCGAGCTTGAGGAAGAGGGACCCTGGGGAGAAGGGCAGCAACCCCAGTTGTGGTCAAGCAACAAGCACTGGCCAACCTGTGCATGCCCTCACCCAGMCCCTGTGCCTCTGCTCTCCCCCAAAACACCAAAACCACGGATAATCACGAGGGTGGTGGTTTCATGCAGCTGCAAAATGCCCTTGTGCAGAGGAGGAGACACGTTAATTTGTTTTAAGAGCCACTGTGGATTATAAAGCCATTGTACTTCGGTGGGGAAATTCAGGGACGGGAAACAAGGGTGAAAAGAAACTGCCACAGGACAAGAGAGAGAGCAAGAGAAAGAGGAAAAAAAGAAATAAAATCATCATCATCAGGACACAACAACAGGACGAGAGACAGAGCGCTTTCCGTAGGCGGTTCCCCGTGGAAAGGGAGCCACCGTGTCCGTGAAATACAAAACCCAGTGCCCTCCGGCTGGAGGGGGCAGCAGGACTGGTCTGGCATCCCCTCGGGGGCAAAGGGTCCGGTTAGGAGCAGAAAACCCTGCAAGGGAAAGGGGAGAAAGGCCAGCCTTAGAGGGAGCCACGAGGAGCTGCAGCCCCTTTCCTGATCCGGCTCCTTCTCACGCGGTGGGCAGATCCGGGTGCCAGGGCGGGATAGGAGCAAAGCCGTGAGGGAGTTTTGCCCTCTGCTGCAAGGAGGGCAGGATGGGATCTTCGGCTGTCTTTTCAGAAAATGGGCTATCGCGCTTTCTTGCGTAACCCTCCTGCAGAACGATCCAGCAATTAAAGGCAGTAATCACCACCCCTTCTTCCCAYGGGTCCCGTTGAAGGGACCGCGTTATAGGCACCAGCATACAGAGCTCCGTGTGTTCAGGTGAAGGTGGGCAGGTAGGTAACTCTTACCCCTAGAGATGGGAAGCTAAGGAAGTCTTTATACACTGCAAATGCCACTGTGCGTGCTGCATGGCAGCGAGACTCCTATCAAGCCGCAAGGTGGCTGGGAAACCTGCTCCAGGTCAGCCGGGCATTACGTGGCACAGCCGGGAGTGCAGGGAGAGGACTGTGCCCCAGGCTGCTCACAGCACAACGCCCCAGCGCAAACCCAAGGGGGCGAAACCTGCTGACGGATTCCAAGATGTTTACTTCTTTTGGTTGTTTTTACAACAGTAGAARGAAAGAAAAGTCTCTAGATCTTTCCAAGCTGGACATGTAACTGTCAGCGTAGGGACACCATGGAGACCTCCCTGGGTCCTGGAGGACCTGTGGGTACCGGCCACCTGCTGCCCCAGGAGGCAGCCAGGCCACCTCTGCCGGCACCAGGAGCCAGGAAGAGCCTCCCTCTCCATGGGTCCTGCAAGCCGTCCAGCCCGTGCGTCCACCCGCTCCCTGTCTGGTGAGCAGAGGGAGGCCACTGGCAGGACCCAGCACGCGTGTTTGCTTCCCATCTGCAGCTGGATGGGATTGTCAGGTCCAAAACACTTTGACTTATCCTACCCCCTTATTCAGACGAGACTCTGCTCCATCCATGCTAATTGCATTTATCCAACGGTACTTTAGCTTTTCATGGATAGCAGGGGACCACGGGCTGGAAAGGGAAAGGCATCGCCCTTTGCCAAGCACTTTGGTGTGACGGGTGCGACGACCTGGGGAGGCCGCAGGTGTTTGCCCTAGTGGGGTGAGAGCTATTGCAGGGAGACTGCCATGCAACAGCATCTGCTTCCAGCCCCAAAATCAGATGCCTTTTTCAGCCTCAGCTATAAGAAGTGCCATACACGTGAAAAAGTTAAAGCTTCCTTCCCCGTACCACAGCCCACACGCTTGGGAGACAATAACCCAGGTTAAAATAAACATGTCAACTCACTCATCCGTATCTTTTTTGCTCTCCTCAATGAATGCAATAGACTCGGATCTAAGGCGGTTAGTCACTTCATACGTACGCAGGGTGACTCCAAAAATATCCTCGTGGTACCGGCTGTCGTCCTGAAACAGAGGATGGCAGAGGGACAGTGAGGAAAAAAAATATTTACAAGCAGTTGGTCTTGCTGCAGCACCAGAAAGCTCCAGCGCTGTAGGCAGCTCCCCAGTACCCACCAAATGTTAGGGGGCCTTTGCAAGAACTGATAGGGAAGACGAGCAAGGCAGGGCAAAACAAGCAGGGCGATGAAATGACCTTCCCAAGGTTGTGCTGCGGGGCAGCGGCGGAGCCACTTGGTGCCGTTGAGTCCGAGGATCACCTTCCTTCAGGGGACAAGCAGCCCCAGGCCAGCCCATGTACCGGGTCTTTCACTTGCAGACTAGGTAAAAASCTGACTCTGGGCTCCCTATGCTCCTGAGACCATGGGGGAACATGGTTCAGAAGGGGGTAGTGCCGTGGGGAYGACTGGGCAGCACTGGAGCCATCCGAGCATCCATCCTCAGGCCGGTATCCCAAACCAAGGTTACTTCTGCTTCAGCCGTAACACCTGCAGCTCCGTATTTGCTGCAGTTAGCTTCTGCAGTGATGAAGGGACAACGTGGACTTAGTGAGGTGAATGAGCCCTGTCCAGCTATCGGCACTAGTCTGTGCTCCAGAGACGTCTGCCCTACCAAGGACACCAAAAGGAGCTTGTATTTAGTGCTCAGTACTGGATGGGGACAGCACGAGGCTTGTGGCTCGAGCCCAGCCCATGCTGAGGGGGCTATGGCCTGGAGCAGAGCCCTGCAAGCGAGGCAGCTTCCACTGTGGACCCAAAGCTTTTGGAAGATCACGCTCCTGAACTCGGCCAGCTGCAGGCAGCATGGGTGGGAGCTGCAGTCCCCTGCAGCGCCTGTATCCTCAGTGCTCCCCGGTCTGCGGGAGGAGGCACCAGGTGCAGCGCCCTTGGCAGGAGCTCGCACGGTGTCTCGCGGTGCACGGGGGAGACGCTACTCACCCGCAGCTTGCTAATGAAAGTGCCCGCCTCCTCCACYGACAGCTGGCCCTGCTGCCTCACGATGCGCTGAATGGTCTTGAGGACGTCCCCAGCCATAGTAACGTCCCCGCACACGTAGATGTGGCCTCCCTGCTCCTTCAGTGCTTTGTACACGGTTTGGGCCAGCTGCTCCTGTAACACGTCCTGCACATATTTCTAGGGGAGGAGGTAGGAGCTGATGTTAACTACAGCTTCTCAGCCCCATCTCCCCGCATGCTCCATCCGGCTTTGCACGCACCAGCTGCCTCCCACGTGGCAGCGTAATGCGACCGCCTCTCAGCAGAAGCGTGCCTGCACCTCGCAGCACCCACCAATGTTCTACAGCCTGCACCCCAAAACCAGCCCTGCATCCCTTGGCTGCCCTGTGCACAGCCTGAAGACAGCCTCAGTGTTGTGGTGAGGGGCTCTGGATGCCCAAGGGAACACTTTTCCAGCACCCTTGGGGCTCTGCTTGCAGATGGAGGTCTGGTCCTGAGGGCTGCCCTGAGGGCCTGCATCTGCTCAGGGAATCTCCCTAAAAACACCAAGGATGCAGGCATGTAGTACTGCTGGAAAAATATTCAGGTCTACAGTATGTCAATCTGGTACCCATAGGAAAATTTAGAGGCAAGCGAAGACTGAGCTGTGGGGCTGGGTGTAGCACTCAGCTGGGGAAAAAGCTGCACRCTTCTTCAGAGCTTGCACTGAACTRGGTTTTGATTTCTRCTCTTCCTTGRCAGACAGAAAAGAGATGAGAAAATAGYAAAGCTTCCCTTGGCTGTTGCATTTTCACACCTTCATATCTCACTGTTGGGTCTGGTCAGGTGGCAGCAGGAATTTGGACCAGATGCATGTACTGGCTTCAGGCCATCAGGAGGGATGGGGGACATCCCTCCTGGCTTGGGAGGATGTACCTTTCCCCCTCCTCATCTGCTTCTGCCTGGAGGGGATGGCTTCAGGTCAAAGAGTGAGTGATGGGGTCATGCAGCCCTGCCGGTGCAGGGATGGGGATGAGACCTTGGCATGAGGTTGCAGTGGAAAGGAGGTGATCCTGCACGCGCACGCAAGCTTGCCATGGCACACGGCACCGGCTGGCCATGGCCGCTTGGGGCTGTGCACAGGGGCCGGAGCAGTGCTTGCAGCTCACCTTTGGTTTGTCTGGTTCCCGGGAGTAGGCTGTGTACAACTCTCTGAAGACACCTTGGGATTTGGCAAAAAGCGTCTCTTCTTTGTAAATGTGGTCGATCCTGGATTGCCGGCAGCCAAATACCAGGACCATGGGACAAGGCTTCAAGCCTGAGGGAGAGATGGGGGATGCAATTGGCCTGGGAAACCACTGGTTTCCTTGTTCCCCAAACCACCTCTCCAGCCCCTCTCTGGACCTGCTGGCAGACCCAGCACCCTGCGCAAGGCTGCTTTAGCTGCCAGGCTGGCAAGAGCCTTCGCTGGCCCGGGTGGGGAGAGAGGAGAAAGCCAGCAACAAGCACTCACCTTTGTGCTGGATTTCAAAAAGCCGCTGCTGCCAGAAACTCCGGAAAGGGGCAATTCCYGTGCCAGGGCCGATCAGGATGCAGGGGACCTTGGGATCCTGGGGTAGGTGGAAGCCAGGTGCTCTGCACAAATTGAAGACACCAGTTAAACCCAAGCCTGATGTTCTGTCCCTCTTCTGTGCCCATGGGGGGCCAAGGCAAGCTGAAAGGCAGCCCAGAGAGGGAGGGGTAAAAAAAGAAGCGGGTTTTTATAAAGGGACATTTTAGTGCAGAAGAGCAACATCCGAGAGGAACCCATTTGAGCACAAAGCCAGCCCTGTTTTCTCCATCCCCTTGGTGCTTTACAAGGGAGGATCCCGGACAAAGAGAGCTCATCTGGCAAGGGGCTTGCCACATCCCTCCCACTCCTTAGGGACCACTCACCCTCTTACAAAACAGGGCACTACTTCATCAGTCTGTATCCGATTGAGCCAAGAGGAGCAGACTCCGTGGTGGATTGGTCCTTCACCATCTRGGAGTGAGAGAAGAAAGTCTGTATCAGCACCCCAGCAGACTGCTCCAACTGCTTTCCTTTCTGAAACCCTCCCTACTGCATCCCCATCTGAACMCCTCACTAAAGCCCAGTGCCCTTTAATATCTCTGCACCCATCTYGCACAGACTTGGTAGAAGCAAGGCACTTGGATCCGTCTACAGAGCTACCACAACTTGCCTTGAAGCCAGCCCTGGACCACCACCACCATCACGCTTAGGAAGCTGCTGTCTTTTCCTTGGTCCTTTTGGGATGAAGCAGCACCCTGCTGCGGGGTTTCCAGGCACACAGGATCTCCCTGTTGAGGGCTGGTTCTCAAAAAGCCTCACTCCACCATGGGGTCTGCAAAGCTGCATCCTCTTCAGTCAGATTCCTACATGCAGCTGCATGCCTCACTGCTGTGGTAGCCCCCTGATTGATGGCCAGTATCTCTCCCAGTGTCCTGCATGCTGCAGGGGCAAAGATGCCGTGTCTCCCTACATGCTGAGCGGCGTAGCTAGGACTTCTCAGTGCCTGTGCAGGTACTGAAATCTGTCTAGTTGTGGCAGTGTGGACTTCAGCATGGGCAAGTGAGTGATCTCACGTGGTGCTCAGAGATGCTGTGGTTGGTTTATTGCTGGTTACTGAGCTGGTGCTCGTGTGTGCTATACACTACCCTTAGATGTGTAGCTGTTCTCCACAATGTGGGGCAAAACTTTATGGTCTAAAGAAATCTAGTCACTGCAGCAGGTAGAAAGGCTTCAAAATAACATCTCCCTGCCAAAGACATGCTTGTTTTGCCCATATGTTAATGGTCTTCTCCCTGGCCCCCACACTTAGCCTGTCCCCACTGACCCCTGCGTTAGTACCCTCCATGGTACCTCTCGTGCGGTAGGAGACCACTGCCACAGTGAGGTGGACCTCGCCTGGGTACATCTCCGGGGAGGAGCTGATGGAGTAGTAGCGTGGCTGGAGCAGGGGTAGTTGCGTGAGCAGGAGTGTGGAGGGCATCTGCACAGAGGGGAACTCCTCCAGCACCTCCACAATAGTGGGGTTCTTGGACCACTTCCATTCCTCATACTCCTGCAAGCCCTGTAGCCAGGGAAGGAAGGGAGGTGAGAGCTGCAGCGTCTACCTCTTCCAAGCCTTGTGTCTCTACCAGGTTCCCACCAAGCCTATGGCAGGGCTAAAAGGGGTGAAAGCAAATGCAGGCAGGAGGAGCCCTGCTGTCCCATGTATAGACTCAGCAGAACCACATTGTCATTGTCTAGGATAAAAAAATTTACAATTTTATCCAGGGCCTTGAGGAACTTGGGGCTCAAGCACAGCATTCAGTGGTAAGGGGTCTGGCTTCAGCACCCATCTTCCTACAGATCACCTGCATGTTTTCAGGCCACTCTGTTTCAAAATCTTCATTTGTGCTGGGGAGCTGAGGTTATATCTAGAAGTTATTCCATCTGAGGCTGAAGGAACAAATAGTCCTGGGAGAAGGAGCCATGGGCAGGATGATACTGAAGAGGAAGGACTGCATCCTGGGGCATGTCGCGAGCCATTTCTATGTCCACAATGGGCTACCCTTAAGGAATCCTGCCCTCACTTCTGAGAAGGAAAGTTGTTGACAGTGTCTCATGGATACCCTGTCCTTCCTGGTCACATTCGTCCCATGAAGCTCCATGGACACTCACATGCAAAGGTGGAGGAAATCTGATTACTCACTCCATAAAGTCAGCAAAACAGCCCCTATGAGTCCCTGCTATTGGGATTTGAGGCTTTACCTTGCTAAGGACCTGAAGATGTTTCTTCTCCTTCTCACTGGTGGCCAGTAAAGCAAACTGCTGCAGCAGAAGCGGGGTTGGAGGGGTGGTGATGTCCAAATAGTACTTAAATGCCTGGAAGATGGTGCATGGTGGGACGCGGTTCTCATCTGTCCAGTTACTGATGACACCTGCCAGGAGGGAATGCAGCACAACCATGGGATCAACTGAGCTTAAGAGCCAAAGTGGACAAATCCTTGCTCTCATTCACCCTGCTCAGCTCTGACAGTGAATGAAGAAGAGCTAGACAGAAGAGTCAAAGAGGTATCCTCATACTAAAAGTGAGACACTGTGCAATCTGCACAAATWCAAAGTCACCTTGAGCCTTGGTCATTGAGTTAATGCCATTTTCCATCTTCTGTTTCAATATCCATGGCAGTAGGGCGTCAAACCCATTCCAAAAATATAACACTGGAATGGTCCACCAAGATCCCTTAACTCTTCTTTGCAGCACTAGAGTTTGCTCATCTCATGAGAATGTAAATGCCTTTAGTTTGTCTGAAAATCTAGGAAATGTCTTCCCCAGGCTCGTGCTCACCCTTCAAACTTTTGCCCTATGCTCTGAGTGCAGATTAGCAATGGATCTGGGTGAAAGAAGGTGAAAGGASGTGCTCCCAGTTCAGGCACCACTGAGATGAGAAAAGATTCCTCTTGGGGTCATTTATATTCCTGAGGAGCTACAGCAACCACTATGGGGTAATGGATGAGGGGGATAGACTACTTCTATGTCAAGGCTGCATCTCTGTGCTGGCTCTGGTTACCTAGAGCTGTGTTCCTCTCCTCCAGGAGCTCCACCTTCACCAGCTGGTTGGCTGGAGGGGCGTCTTCTAGTCTGTCAATCAAGGCATTGACCAAGTCTTCATGGTTCCCTGGAAACACACCTAAGTGGTCCCCAGGCAGGTACTGCAGTTCCTGGTGTCCATTGGTGTGAAGTCGCACGAAAATCGTTGAACGACTACAGGGAAAGGACAAAAATCAGGACATGTTTTTGAGGCGTCTTACTGGGAGTTGCTGAGCTCTGTCCTCTACAGCTTTGAGAACCATTGGGTGTGCTGGATGATGGCGGTAGGTCTAAGCCCTGGTGAGCATGCCCCACTGAGCACACTACCAAAATCATCACCCAGAGCTACAAAGGGCCAGACACCACTCTCACACCGCAACACCCTCTCCCTTCCCAGCTGCTGACTCACAGTCAGGGAGTGTTAAAAAGGGGAAGATCATTTAGCCTCTTGCTTCAGCAGTTGTATCTTTTCTTTAAATACGCCCTGCCACGCTGTTACTGCAGCAACTTGTCTTTTCCTCGTCTTTAAAGGCGGGAGGCTAATTTATGTAGTGGTAGAGCTCTCACTTTATTACAAGCTAGGAAACACTTCACTGGCTTAGTGTAACTTTCAGCCTAGATTATAACTTAGGCCACACTTGCACAAAGATGCTATCTGTGGGACATTTAGGGTTCAAGAGACACACGCAACGCTTTGTGCACAAATATATTTGGATGCAAAGGAGTGCATTCACCTCMCACAGGCCACAGGATACCTGAACCTCCTACCTGGATTTTGGACTCTGCAGATTCTGACGTGCTATAAGCCGGGCTGCAAAGACTCGTTTTTTGTGAATGCTGTATAGGCCTGTGAAGGAGAAGAGTCAGTGAACCAAAGAACAGAGACTGGCCAAAGCAGACAGCTTCTGGCTTTTGCAGGGGCATTGTCCACCACTGCCTCTCCTTCAAAGCTTCAGGGAGCCCAGAGGGCTCAGAGACTCCGAAGCCACAAGGAGGAACCAAGCACAAGCCCTGTTTTGTTATTAACTGAGGAATCCTCAGAAAGTACCTGCACAAGGAGCAGAGATGTGCCTTCTCATGCAGGCAGGCACCACTCACTGCCAGTACCACCTGGCTGGTAACTAAGCGCCTGAATTTAGGAAGAGCTAAGCCAGTGCTACAGATCATCAGCTGTAGGAGCCATGCTGTGGGGCCATGTGTCAGGGGGCTGGACCTGTTATTACAACTCAACACTCAGTGGAACAGGATTTGAACAAAGAGTTTGGAAAGCTCCCAGATTTCCAGCTCTTTGCTTCGAAAAAGGGGTCAGGAGGAGGGAAATCAGATCATATCCTAACATCTTGGCTATCCAGATACAAAGAGGAACCAGCCAGCAGCCAGAGGGGCTTAAGACTCCCACAAACAGCTCAGCAAGCACAGCCATGGGACGGGGGGAGAGGCAGGGCTGAAATGACGTGCATTTAACACAGAGACTGAGGTAGTTGGGGAATTTGGGTAAGCAGGTTTAATCCCTTTGCCCCCAGTAAGTGCGTCATGGGTCCTCCTCAACCTGGCCCACGTCCGGGGCCTTTCTGGGTAGCCCCATGTCTGTACCTTGTGTGAGCTCAGGGGCCTCAGCCACGTAGGTCAGGCGAAACTTGCTCCTCTTCCAGCTCCGGTCATTGCTGATGAGGGAGTTGTTGGCCTTTTCGATGTTCACGTCATCACCCACGCAGAACACATCGCACGCTGCCTGCAGCACGCACCAGACTCTCACGCAACTCCCCGCTTTACCCAGGCTTTCCGTGACATCTGGCCCAGCCCCACAGCACCCCAACAGGACCCCATTATCCCACCTCATCTCAGCCAACATATGTTGAAGGGAGGCCACGATGGAGTAGCATTARACCACAACGACCAAGGGCATGTCTCAGGGTGTCTGCCTCCCCCGGGCATGTGGGATAACTGAAGATAACCCTCTGGCAACTATATAGCTCAAACCAGAACTTCAGCTCCACTAAAATTTGAGGAAGCTCAAGAAATTGTGTTTCTTTATTGTGAGCCAAGCTCCCTGATAACACASGTTCCCGGTATAGGGAAAGAGAGGCTAGGTTTAGCTCCAGCTCTAACTGGAGGCTTTGCAGGCTCTGGCCTTGCATCCCTTTACCCTCTATTCCTCCCTGAAGTACAAAGGAAGAGGGCTACCTTGAAGACCTTCTTGGCCCAGGTTCTGAAGGACTCCTCCTGGCCACAGAGCTCATCCCCTTCTCCCATGCGGAGGATCCTCTCTCCACCCAGCTCCTCCAGGAGGGTGTCTACCGCCCGGGCAAAGGCGCAGAAATGGGGGTAAGCACGTGATCCCAGCCCAAACACAGAGAACCTGCAGAGAGGTGACACAGCGTTGGCTACAGAGCCTGAAGGGCCACCATGCCTCTTGGGACGCTGCTGCCTCTCCTCCCACGTTGGTGTGGCCAGCACCAACCTGGGGGAGTGTGGAGGGATTTGTATCCTAAAGTATAATGCATTTTTGTAGCAAAAGCTGCAGTAGCAGAAAGGGGCTCTGTACAGCAGCAGCACCAGCTCTGTTCTTTCTGCAGCTCCTGAAGACAGACTTAATCTTTTCTGCCTAGACCAGCAGGAAATTATGGTCCCCCTCCCCCATCCTCTTTACCTGACATTAGCCAGGGGCCCTGTGCTTTCAAAGTTGTCCCTGGAGTCAGGCCCATCGCTTGAAGATTTTCGTGCATCCGAGTAAGAGGAGACACTGTTAAAACGGACCTTGTAGCTCCTGTGAACAGCAACAGCATTGACTGTTAAAATGGTGACAGTGGATGTGGCTCACGTGGGGCTATGCACTCTCCTGGCAGTCAGCACGTTACATCTCCCTGGCTGGGTCTGAGCTGCTCTATGGGGTCCTCCAGGCAGACCCAGATTTTGGCCCTCACAGCTGTGCAGAGTTGACAATACCTTTGGTTTTAACTGTCCTTCTCTGGCTATATGCAAGGTCAGACCATATGTACAAATATATACTTTTGAAGATTTTTCCATTCATAGGATGTGAAAAAAAAGTAAGAGGAGGGGACAAGAAGGGGGAAGGGGAGAGGAGAAAAAAATGTGAAAACAGCAGAAGTATTTCTGAATCGAACCATCTTCAGAAATTGCTCTACAGAAGAGTTTCTAAATATACTGCAAGAGCAATGAAGCAGTAGTGTGTGGATGAGTCACAGCAGACCTCCTGCACCCAACACACTACGCAGAGGAGACTCAACCCTCTGAGCAAAATAATTGCCAGGACTGTAGAGCCTTGTGCTTGCCACCTTTGCTCTGGAGCTGCTCCTGGCAACCAACCCTGTTCCAGACCTCTCCTGACCTGCTCCCCTTGTCTCTTCTTCTCAGACTCTTGCTTCACTCTATCTGGATGGAGCTGTTTCCTTCTCTGCTCTCCCTGGGCCATGTCCTCATCTGGGGTTATGTGGCAAAGGCAGAGTAACCTGGCCCACAGGTTTAGAGTGACATGAGGCATATAACCTGCTGGAGGCACCTGGGCAGCTCTGATGCTGCAGCTGAAGAGCCTGGAAAGCCTGGTCCTGTCAGTCAGTGGTCTAGGTCTCAGAGGGGCATAGGTACAACTCAGAACTTCAACCACGGTGCAAAAGGGGTCTCTTTGCCTACACCAAAACATGATRATATTTTACTGGGTTAGTCCCAAATGCTGCTGTGTCACTATTCTGCMGCAGCTGGGTCCAGGTATAGCAACATACTCATATTACTTCTGTAATAATCATTTTGATCACTCAGAATACATGAACTAGCTCATGCACCTCTGACGGCCTGGAGCACCATTTTCCCTCAGCCACTGCAGGCAGTCCAATGGCATATGAATGCCTCTGAAAATCCTTGGAAAACCCTCGCTGTACTGTCTAGTGTTAGACACCCAGAATTGCATATACAATTATAACAAAAAACCTCAGCTGTGGACAGATCCGTGGCCACAGGGCTCTGGCAAACTCATTGGGAGACCACTGCTTAGAGAGGCTATTCTCCCCCACCTCAGGGTGGTCCTAGCCACCAGCTCAACAGCTCCCAACATGATGTGGAGCTGGGAGTTCACTAGGTGCCCAGGGCAGGAGCTGCTCTCTCCTGTCCTTTCCTACAGATGTCAGCCTGACACTGCCCCTCTTCTCTAGATGATCTCCTCCAGGCCTCCTTTTATCATTGCAAAAGCTTTTTTCATGTCTAATGTCAGCCTCTCTTGCTGCCATCCAGATCCATGACCTCTTGGCCTGTCCTGGGGGGACCACAGGGAATAATTTATTCCYTCCTCCTCTGCAGTCACCTTTTCCATTTGTGAAATCTGCTACCACACCGCATTTCTGTCTTCTCTTCTCCAGACAAAATAGCTCTCACCCTTTTGCTCTGTCCTTGTAGGTCACTTTTTCCAGCACTCTGACCACTTTTGCTGTCARGTAACCAAGCCACAGGCTGTTCTGGCCCTTAGAAACTCTTGCCAGTCCCTCAAATTACATTTAGAGGTGACTGGGGCAGCCAACACTGAGCTCAGGTGCTTTTGTCCTCCTCAAATCTGCCTGGCTCGCTGGTGGTGGCACCTCTGCACCCAACTGTRTGTTGCACCAACCCAGCTCCAAAAAGTAGATCCTTGGGGTGAGAGCCACTTACAAAATGCCCTGGCACCTTMTTCATCCAGACACCTTCAGGGCAGCCTGCGTGTCCTGTTTTGCCAGCTGTCCCCATTAAGGGATGAGACCATTAGAAACCTGATGGGTTTTTGGCTTGTAAGCCCTGCAGGGATCTGTCAGATGACTTGGCTGCACAGCAAGGAGGCCACTTGAGGGCTGCTGCATAACCAACAGCACAGATAACACCTTGATTACGGAGCAGCCTTTTACCAGCAACCTTTACCTTTGCGTGCATCGCTATGTTAACTCAGGAGAGACGCCACAGTAAAGCAGTATCTCAGCTGAGCAGAGTATATTGTACTGTATAGCTAAAATAAGAGAAGGTCCCCAAATGATTAACACTTTGCCAGCTGTCCTCGCTTCCCCACCTCTGGAACATGCACAGAGATGCTCAAGGCTCGTCCTTCACCAATGAGAGTTTTCTAAAACCCCAAACCCTGTCTCCAAGGTACTGGTTCTGGACTCAGTGTTACAAAAATCACAGCCAGAATTTATAACAGCTCTTATTTTCCCTAGCAATATTTTTTGCATGATGCAAGAAGGTAGATTTGGTTCTCAAATCCTCTCTGTCCTTTCGGCCCGCCTACATCCACACAGCTGGGAACTCCCCTCTTCCTGCAAGTCTCACTATTTTTATGTCTCCTTGAATGCCTCAGCTATAGGACTTAATGATTATGGGTGAATTCCTGATTTTATCTGTTTTTTTTTGTAGCCGCCTGTCTCTTACAGCTGCAGAGAAAAACTTTAAAATGCCAGCCCTACAGTCTCAAATCCCAAAAGGAAACTGAAAAGAACCACAGATTTGGTATTTCAATAAACTCTTCAGTTTTGAAAAGTATTTGTCGGTCGGCAGCTGTGCTTCCATCCCCCGTGACAGAGCAGCTTTAACAACCCGTGTGAATGCTACAACTCACGTGTGGCCGCCTGCAGAGATGCAAGGCACATCACCACCTCACCGCATCTTGATTTAGGGACCCCCTGCGAAAGACTGGTGTTCACCACGGCGTCCGGGGGTGAGGCTGGCAGTGGCTGGGGCAGCACTAAAAAGCAGGTTCGTATGGATGTGTCCCAAGTGCCTTGCCATTGGGACATTTGTGGCCAGGGGTTATACCAGGGAATTATGAGCTGGAGTCCACACACACGTCTGACTCGGTGCTATTGCCCTCCCTGTGAYCACAACCTACTTTACCCCCTGTTCCTCAAGGCAGGTCCAATCCCTCTGACCAYTGAAAACTCGCAACCTGTGCTGGGATTTCTCTCTCCCTTCCGAGAGGAGGAAAACCAAGAGAGTCGGCTGTCCCAGCTGCTGAGGCTGCCTGCTCTCCAGGGTTATGGGCCGGGGTGTGAGTGGGGTTGTGAGTAGCGGTGTGTGTGTGGCACTCTTACTTCCTCTCCTCCAGGTTGGAGTTGGGATTCTTCATTTCCATTAGCGCACAGCCGAATTTCTACAGAGAGAAAAGAAAGAAAACAAACAAACAAAAAACACAGCGAAGGCCATCAGGTTTGCAAGTCTAGCTGCGGGAACCAAAGTAATGACTAAAACCTGGCCTGGGTCCATTTGTCTCACAGCTGACGAGGGAATAAGTAGATATCCCCACTTCAGAGAGCTGGAAGCAGAGATAGGCACAGCACCAAGGATGATGCAATACTCAGGACCTGTTTCAGGCCATTTCAGCATGCAAAAGGTGAGCTCAGAGCGGATGCTCTCCTCATTCTCCACCACCTCTCCTCTGCCCATATCCATGCAGTGGTTGCCAGTCCCTGTGGTCTGTCATACCTCTCCATTCTCAGGTGGGTCTCCATTGCCAAAGGTGCTTGTGACTACCAGGACCATGGTTTCATGCTCTAGGTGGACTATGTCGTACTCATCCATGGACATCACCTGGGAGCAACAGAGATGTTAGCAAGAGTCTTTAGGTGGGGAGACCTCCCACCAGCCAGTCTGCTGAGCCCCTGCTACCTAAGGGTGGGAACTGCATCTCCTGGCTGACTCCATGCCAGTGCACTGGCAGAAATCTCTGCACTAGGAGGATGAGAACAAGGGACTTAAAGGACTTGGACAAATCTCCCCTCAAAACTTTGGGGCTACCTGAGAAGCAGAATACAAATGTAGCCCCAACACCTGCTGGAGTATTAGCAGGAAATTCTATTCATGCTGTTCATTAGCAAGAAATGCAGCCATGCAGGCTTCTCTTGAGTAACCAAGACCCACTAGGCCTCATTCTGACAGCTGCTGAGGGGCCACATGGGATGGGAAAGTTCACATTTGTTGCCCAAGAGCTATTTATTTCCTTGGACTATTCACAGGTGTGTGCAATCTTGCAGGGGCTGGGAGCTAGTACACTACCTTGGCATCAAAAGCATGCTTGAAGATTTCACACAGAGTTTTTGCGTAGACCTGGGACTTCCCTGTTTCTGTGGCRTACAGGATGGTTGCTTTGACTCGCTTGGCCATGGCCTGCCCCATCAATTTGGCCGAGAACTTCACAGCTCTAGAAAGCAAGAACAAATCCAGAGAGTAATAGGATTGCCCACCTCCTTATTGGTGCTTCTAGTCCAGAGTATATTCAGAGCATATTTGTTATTAAATGAACAACACATTTTTGGTGTAATATGCCAAACATGGACACTATRGAAGAGCCTATCTGTCTTGTCTTATCAGAGAGGAAGATTGTATTGGGGTAGGGGCTTGAACATAGAGCTGAAGTACCTTGGTGGGCAGATAAAAGGAGGAAAAAGCTAAATCAGGTTTGGAAGAGCTCTTTCTGCAGGGACAGAGAAGCAAAATAAGAACTTGGGATAGCAGTCATCGAGATTAGCAGATAACTTCAAAGCAAAAGCCAGAGCCTAACCAGAGATGAAGCTACTGAAGGAATATTGGCTTCTTTGTCTCTTCATGTCTTTAAATCATATCTGGCTGCCTTTCTACAGGAGTTGTTCTAGCCAAGCAGAAGTGCTCAGGCTCCACATATCACTCGGAAAGCCCCGAGACACTCAGAAGGTCAGACAAAGCTGTCTGAAGTCCCTTTGATTTGCACTCCAGCGATGCTATGAACTTTACTCAGAGGAACAGCCCTCCTGAGGCTGAGAGGTTGTACATTTATTTGCGTGTTTGCAGGGCTCTGTCTAGCTGGATACCTCCTGTGGCTGGAATCGTGACTGGATGTGTTCGCTCCAGTTTTCCCCACTGGCTCAGTTCTGACAGCAGGGCAGAGAGGCTCTGAGAGGTCACCTGTGTCTCTAATCCCGGCCAAAGTGATGAAGCACTAGAAACACTGGCTCCTTTTCAATGCTAGTATTGGTGGTTGGATCTGCATCAGYAGACGCCCAGCAATGGGGGACAAGAAGGGCTGTTGTGAGCCAGCTTTGCGTTGCACAGAGGGGCGCTGAGCCTAGCGTGGCAAGCATTGGTTTGTTAGGCCAATTGTAGGGCCGTTTCTAAGTGCAAGGTTTGGACATGATCACTGTTTTCCCTAAATGCAGAACGCCTTCACCCTTTTTAAATGGTTCATCAAGCCTGTAAAYGGGAAAGTCAGAAAGGCAGGTCAGAGCTGAGGTCTGGATTTAGCCTCGTGTGTTGCAAAATTGAAGGGGCAGTAGGGCGGCTGAGAGAGCACAGAGCATCTTATGTGGCCTCTAAAAAAACAAGGGCTGCTTGATTCACTTTGACAGCTCAGAGCTGGAAAGAAAGTTTCTCCAGAAAGTAGCAAAAGATAAAAGTCCAATGAGAACAGGATCAGCACCACCCCAAGTGCAGGGTGATCTGGTTCAGACTCCTGCAGACAAGCTATGGAGGAACGGAGACTGCAGCTACACTAGTCATGCTGGCAGGAGAAAGCCAACTTCCTGCTGCCCCTCCTGCCAAGTGGTCTTTGAGCTGGCCACCATTTCCAAGGAGGGGAGAAATTCTGTACTTTCAAAATTTCGCTTGGGAAAAAGAAAAAGGAGGAGAAAAGGGGTAGAAACCTTCCCAAACTGTTACCTCCTACCACCTTCAGCCCACCTGTGTGGCTAGAGGGCTTCATCTCCACGGAGCACTTCCCAGCGGCAGGGCTCCACTTCCAAGTCAGTCTCATGAGGATTTATATTCGCTGCTATAGAATCATTTCTGAATGCAGCTCTGCATRTTAATGTCACCCCTTTGCTTTCCCCTGATGGTAGCGTCCCCCGTTTCCAGGGCTTACATTGACTGCCAGGGAGGGAAGGGGCAGGCTGGGGAGGGACTGCAGATTTGAACCCTTTGGTTTGGCCAGAACCAGCACAACCAGTCTGAACAGGCATCCAAATCACAGCAAAACCAGTGCCAGGTGCAACACTCAGAACTGCTGGGCTTGGTTCGCCACTTGTTCAGCTGATTAGCTCAGATCCAGGCAGGATTAATGATGAATTAAAAAAAAAAAAAAAAAAAACTTCCCTCCCTCAGGAACAATGGAGAGTTTTTTTTAAAAAGACTTACCTGCCAGGCTTTCATTTTTATAAAAACATTTATCAACTGCACACACGATGGCTACAAATAAAATCCATTGTTTCTCCTAACTCAATGGCTCAATTAATCTTTCTGAGCTCTCCACCAGGCCCTGGCTGCAGCCTGGACCCACGCACCAGTGCCAGCCTGAGGAGTATATTTATGACCCAGCTGTTGATCATGTTTAATAGATGTACCATGGAAAATAGCTTGCAGTAGGTGATAGCTGAAGAGTGGGAACAAACTGATAGTGGGCACACAGGAAACTAAAGCGTGGGAAATGTGACCAGCACAAGGCCACCTGGCAGCCTGGGCACAGATACCGGGGCAGACCCAGCCCTCCTCCGTCTTGGCCCAGTGCTCTATTTCCTCAGTGAAACACCTCCAACAAAAACTTCCCTGCCAATGGCCCACAAGGGAGGCATTCAGGCCAGGATCAGTCAAAGGGGCCAAATTACACTTCCTTCCTAGATTCCTGCTGACTGGGAGCTTAGGAGCGTTTGGCACAGGATAGGGGCTTGCACAGCCCGTTACAAGGGATGTCTGAATCTCAGCTTTACTCTAAAAAGCAAGAGCTGCACAATTCTGCGGTCCTGATCACTGYAACATGTAGGAAGATTCCTTATTCCCATCTCCCTCCTCCTTGCAAAGGGGACAGTCAGAGGTTTAGATACCCACTRAAGACAACTGCTCCTCAAGCAGCTGAAGAGTCAGTAAGAGAAATACAGACAAGAGTTTGATCTTGCTTGTGTCAGCATTACAATGAACAATAGTGACTGATCTCTTTGCCCCAGGAGGCTATGAAAGGAGAAACAGATGATATAATCCCAAGAAGTGAGAAAGCCATTCCTCAGCTTTGAAGATCACCTTACTGGAGAGTGACACATCTTAGGAACAGAGACTACATGCAATATTCAGTATACGTCTGCCCCCATCCACACACCTTTTGAAGATCTACSGGGATTTTCAAAGGGCTGTTTCCCTGAATGTCCTTTTTGGCAACTAAAGGCTTCAGTGGTCTTGGATCCAGGCTCACAGCTCAGCACCCAGGAGTTTGCGCTCATCCTTAGGGCAGCAGGACAGCAAGTGGAGCTGCCCAAAACCAGGACAAGTCCATGGCACTCCAGGGCTTTTCAGAGCTCACTGGTACTTACTTTGCTAGCTTCTTAAAGCCAATGGCCCTCTTCTTGGTAGGCGTCCCGTTGACCCCTTTCCAGATGTGAGTGTTCCAAGGGTCCGGCTAGGAGAAAGAAGAGCAGCAGCAGCTGATGGACAGTGCTTAGCTCTTYGAGAAATGCTGTATCCATGGTGCTTGTCACTGAATTCCCCTAGTCCCGAATGGGAGGATTAGCTGGCCTCAGACCCTCTTCTCGGCTCTTGATCCTTGGAGCTCGTGGGTCTCTTGGGGTATGTGGGCATTTAAGTATGAACAGACAATTGCAATATAATAAAATGTTGCTGGCTTGTAGCAGCGTCTGGTCAAATGCCCCCTCATCGCTAAAATGAGCATTAATAAGCAACAAGCAAAAAGAAAACAGGCACCACCAGAAAAGGGAGGAAATGGAAATACATCCTTCCCCTCCCCAAACCAAATCTCTCCCTCTCTCTCTCTCTCTTTTTTTTTTTTTTTTTTTTTTTTTTTTTTTTTTTTTGCAGGGGAGGCTCTTTGGGAAGGGAAGTCAGCTGAAGAAAAGAACAAATGCACAGAAGATAATTCAGTGCTCTTGCAGGCTGTTGTCTGTAATCAGGGCCAGGAATCATCGGGGTTCCTGGTGGATTGATTATAAAAATGAACAGACTGCTCTGTTTTGTGATTGTTCCTTAAGGGCTCTTGATTAAAGGTCACATTGTGTGAAAAACCACCAGAGCAGGGATGTTTGGTTAATGAGTGTGTTTGCTTAGGGCCCTTTTTCCCATGGTCTGAAGTGCTAAATATTCCAGCACCTTCATGTCAGCCTGTGGCTTAGCTTGTTGAGCAGGAGCCCCTGACAAAATTCTTAAAATTCTTAGATCCTCAGGCTGGCAGGAGTCATCTACTCAATTTTGCAAGCTGGAGAGTGGAGGGAGGCAGTGACTGCCAAGGCATTTCCCCACTTACCAACGAAAGAGCAAAATTAGGCACATCCAAAAGGAGGACCTCTGCTTTGTTCTGCTTGAACCAAAAGTACAAGTTGGGGCCTAAGCTGTCCCATGCTCTAAAGGAGGGGCAGAGGGCCAGCCCCCTGGGAGAAGGGAGTTCTGGTTATTACACCAAATTAAGGGGATCATCAGTTAGACATGTCTATGGACTCACTGACTCGAGGGACGGTTGTTGAAGTGATGAGCTCATCAAGAGACTGGTTGATGTCCCTCTTCTTGCTGTGTCTCCCGGTTCCTCCACCTTCTACCCTGATCTTGCTTATACCTTTGGGCATGCAACACTGGAAGAAGGAGGGCGTGCAGACAGTACCTGGTACTCAAAGGACGGTGTGAGACGGTAGTTGAGCATCTCCTGATGGAAAACAGGGGTGATGCTGCCAGACATTGGTGGAACAATCCATACCCAGTCAGCAGGACAGCCTCCACGGCATCGATACTCATTCTCCATGTGCTTGATAAAGGACTCTGTGGCCGAATGGTGATCCACAATGGTCACCTTGTCACTCTGTTGGAGAGAGAAGAGAGCAGAGCCAAGAACTGTGGGTTAATACTCCACAGACAGTGAAAATCAAACTCAGGCACTTTAGTGCRTCTACATCTCTAAGTGCAAGTGTGGGGAGAGCCTGGGCCAGATTCTTGATGTCTTTACTGCCAATTCTTGTCTCAGGCAGTACAGAAGGGCTGGGACCTGCCCCTTCGGGGTACTCCCTCTGGACTGGCAGAGCTCAGGCTGTGGAAGTGCTGTCTTTGCAACATCCAGGGCACAGAGATCATTAAATTTCACTGCAGGCTCCTGGAACAGCCTGAAATTAGGAAGGTACGGCACAATTTTAACTAAGCGTATCAGTAGCCGTTGCTGTCCTTGGGCAGATATCTCCATACTTCTCCATGCATCCCTCAGGAGCTGAGTCCCTGCATCCCTCAGGCCTCACCCAAACACAGCAGTGAGTCCTGCTGCTCAGGTACCTGGAAGCTGTACAGGACAGCAATGTTAATCTCCACCAAGGCTTGGTCCTTCCACAGTGAGGAGGTTTTCCTCATATCCAAATTCATTTTCTTGGCCACTTGCTGTAACAAAACATGGTAGAAGAACTGAAGATCTCTGCTTGAGAGAATGAGAAACCCAAAGAAATGAGTCATGTTCACTCAAGGCTGGGGACAGGGCAGCATCCTTGCAATGAATGACAGATGGTTTTGCCTTCCTCTGAGGAGATGTGGCCCTGCTTCTTCCTCTCCATGACTGGGGAAAGGCAAGTATGGCCTTCTCCCTCTTCCCTCTTCCCCGTAGACTGCTGAAAGGGGACATAGAAAGCCATTGGTCTTTGTGGGGAGGAGAGGAGATCGGAGAGTCTCTGGGATAGTGGGAGAAAATGGTAAAGCAGGTGCTGGGAGGAACAGGCCCTTGCTATCACACCCCATGCTAGACCTCTGTAGTTTCCAAACTCTATTATTTCTCGGCCTTTTTCTTCCACTTAGAGTCCTTCTCCCAGACAGTTACACACATGTGCATGTGTGCA
This sequence comes from Rhea americana, assembly GCF_003343005.1. Taxonomy (NCBI): domain Eukaryota; kingdom Metazoa; phylum Chordata; class Aves; order Rheiformes; family Rheidae; genus Rhea; species Rhea americana. Next base: position 221,196 of record NW_028185350.1, on the reverse strand, counting down.
CATACACATGCACACACCTGTTCTGAGCCCTCTGGTTTCCAAGTGAGCTCTCAAGCTAGTCAAGAAGGATGCACCTCCTCAGAGTAACACAGCCTGCCCCTTGAAAGGGGAAAGGAGCTGAGTCAGATCAATCTTGCATTTTGTGCTATTGTGAGACTTGGATTTTTCCTCCACCTCCTCCTCCTCCATCCACAGTGCCAGCGTCTCATCACAGCTTGGCCTCATCTCTGACTCACACAGTCCCTGGTGCAGGGAGTTCCCAAGCCACAGAAATGCACCTGGCAGTTCCCCCAGATGGGCCAGTTGGAGGGTCCATGTGGGCAGGCATGTCTCTGAGGAGTCGCTGAGCATCTCAGTACCTGCTGATCCCCACCATTTCCCTCAGCACTTGACCCCTAGCAGGCACACAGAAGTCACAGGCACCCAGCTTACCAGGTGGCTGCTGACCCATACGATGCTTTCAAAGGTCTGGGGGGTGCTTAATAGACATCAGCTTTGTTCTGTTTAGTACCAGCTGGCCTTACAGGACATAGTAAAACTTGCCAGCCCCGTAGCTTCTTTGGTTATATGGCAGCAGAAGAACATAACTGCTTTGCAGCTGCTACCTGTAAGGGAGACTTGCATGTCTTGCACTCTCCCACCCAAGATTAACACTGTCCCAGCAACTTCACACGTACCCAATATACCAYGAGGAATGCCTGGCCTGCCACGAGGAGTAGCGAATTACCTCCAGTATGTTGTAGCGAGAGTTATCACAATAATCCCGGACCCCAATCTCTGTGCCCATGTACCAGCCGCTGAAGGGACAGGCAGAAAACTCCAAGCCGCCAATCTCAAGGAGCATGTTGGAAACTGCAGGCAAACCGTACCACTTCAGGCCCAGGTCCTTAAACCATTCAAACCTGCCAGGACACAACAGGATTAGGCAAGYAGCCAAACCTCCCCTGCCAAAGGCAGGCAGGGGAATGCAGGAGACTGTTTTGCCGTGAGCCACCAGGCCCAAGGATGCATGCATGTGCTCAAGAATGGTCTGTGGAGGTATACCTTCGTTAGGGGCTGTTTATGAGGAGTGGGTAATACACCAGGAATGTTATAGAGCAACGTAAGTCCTGACAGACTTCAAGAAAAGGGAAGACAGCCCTGAGGCAAGAATACAAGTTKCTTTCTACCCCCTGGCTCTGCCAGCTTTCCATGCAGAGGGAAGGGAAGATCTGGCAAAGAGAGTACTAAAGCACCCAAGCCATGACAAGGAAAGGCCATGCACAGGAGTTGGCTTAGTTTGAAGCCAGAGGAGCTGAGTCCTGCTGATCTCCTTGAGGAGTTTTGGGGCCTTCTCTGACTTACTTGGGATGCCGGATAGGCACTTCCAGCACGAGCTCTGGAGGGATTTCGAAGAGCTCTGGATCATTGCCATTGGCTTGGAGGAGTAGAGGCAGGATATCGAAGCGCCCATACGGTGCCTTCCACCCTTGCTGAATGCAGATCTAAGGCCAAAACAAAGCTGGAGTTAAAAGCCCAAGCTGGAGTTAAAAGTGCCCTCCGAGCTCTGTGGGCAGGGAGTCGCACGGCACTGGGCAGCCTCTCTTAAAAGCATCTCCACTCAGCCCTGACAGTCGAGGAATATTCTCTGTCCAAAGGAGCTTTGACAGCGGTTGCCTGTCACAGCCAGCCTATGGCCAGTGTAAGGGGCACCCAGGGGAAACGCAGTGAAAGTGAGTCTAGAATGAAATCCCCAGGAAGGATCATGGCTCTGAAAAAGCTGCTTACCACATCTGTGCCTGCATGGATGGAGAAGGGAGGCTGAATGGGTGAGAAAAGTGTAAAAGGGCAGCAGCATAAGGCACATCTCTCATTTCTGGTTCCCACGGGCCGATGTCAGTRGTGGGCACACATGACCACCAACAACAGTTCCCTTGGCACTACTAAGCTTCCCCTTCTCTGCATAAGACCAAGAATCTTCTGGTACAGTTATGGCCAACTCCCGCATGTGTGGGAACAGCTTTCATTCCTGGGAAAACAGTTAAGTCTCACTTGTCTGGATCTAATGAGCCCTGCCTGACCCAACATAGGCCTGCATCCTCCTCATGCAGGTGTAAAGCACCCCRTCTGATTTGCCTGGCTAGTCATGATGGGTTGATAAATCTGCCATGCTAGGAGCAATCTGTCCTCAGCTGCTGTCTGTCTGTCTCTGTGTTAGATGGACTGGAATTTAGCAAAATCCTGTGTAGATGCTTCATCTTATTTGTGCTCCTGGGATGGCCACAGATGCTGCATTTCCCCACTGGTCACATGCCCATGACGCCCAGGAAAGAAGGCTTCAGCCGTGTACCTCCGTCAGCTCCGCATTTGCTGGGTCTCCCAGAATAGTCCCATCGGGCTGTTTGTAACCAGCGTAGCGGATGAGCTGGGCGTTCCAGATTCGGAAGTCATGCTTGCTGTCTGTCCGCTGTGGGAATATAGTGATAGCAGATCTGGAAGGAAGAGGCAGCACTAGTGAATGCCATGGAAATCACAAGAGCACAGAATAGGGGTTATCAGAGAAATGGAGAAGAAGTGTTGTGGGGGAAATGTGCAACCTGCATGCCCTCCACATGTGGCCAGACCTGCCTGTGGCCTGGACCAGCCCCAAAATTCAAGGCAGGATGTTTCCATACCTCACAAGAACAGCGAGACACACCTGGGCATCCGGTTAGAGAGGATTTGCTCGTGTTCGACCAATGCAAGTAAAATTTACTTCCTGCCCTTTGGTGGGGAGTGGACTGAGAATGGTACTTTTGGCCAGGACACAAAACACCGGAGGTGAGGATCATTTAATACGTTTTCTTCACAGGAAGAAAACTCAGATAGATATGCTCCCAGATCTGGAGTCTGGGGAATTTCCATCAATTCAGGTCCGTGCAGAAGTTAGCTGCTAACAGGGTGTTTCAGAGAGATCTGAGGAGAAGTCCACATTCTGCATCTGATGCAGGAGGAAGGGCCAAATATAGGAAACTCCAAATACTTGGAAAATCTACCCTTTTGGGTCCCAYGAAGAGCAAGAACAGAGATATGTATGCACCAGCAGGACACCTTCGCCCTGGCATCAGAGCCCTTCCAATGCTCCCCAGGACAGATGCCAGCTACAAGCATCCTGTTGTGCAGCAACAACTGAAGGAGACAAAGTCAGCAGGGACCAGAGCTGGGTTGACACACATCCAAAGGCCCTCAGACCCTGATCACTCCTGGGTGGCTCACCTGAGATTCCCTTTGTTGGTGGCATATTTGATGTGGTTGCAGATATAATTGAACATCCCATGGGCTGTGGTGCAGTCTCGAGCATCAAACACCTGAAACAGTGGACGCAATAGAGGTTGTAACACAAGGTTCATGCTCCAGTGCATAAAGCAAAGCCAAGCAGAAGAAACACAGCACAGTGGAAAGCCCAAGGGGTCACTGTGATGCATCAGTTGTCTAGAGCTGCAACATTATATGCTTTCTGCCATTTTAACATGGGGAMATATAATGTTGCTGCCTCTTCTGCTCTGGAGAGCTGATTCATCTCCTGCTTCAGCAAGAACAGCCCCAGTCCAGTGCTCCCAACCCACTGCAGTTCCTGTCTCATCCACCAGCAGTTTTGGTTTCTCAAAGATCAAGACTCAAAACTGAAATAGGACAGGTATAAGCCRGGTCTGAGGAACACAGAGAGGATGGGAAAACTGGGAAGAAGAGCCACCTGGAGGCTTGAAGACAATTTCTTCAGAAGTTGCTCTCTCCTAGAGTTTAAATTAGCCGAAAGAAACAGGAGAACAGAAGAGCTGAAGACTGAACTGGGAGCGAAGAAGGCCCAGCCTCCTGKATCCAGCAGTGCCAATATCCTGCACAAGGTAGCCACAGGAATTGCTCAGCAATTAAGCTCTGCTCTGTTACAAAGCAAYGTGTTATTTTCATACCAGGAGAATCCAAATTCCACTAGAGATCATTAATTCAGATCCTACCTGTGTGTTCCCAGCTCAGTCAAAAAAGCATTGAGCCAAGTCTTCGCCTACATCGCCTCTCTGACTGTACCAAAGATGAGTGTGTTCTGATGCCACTCTCTAGGCAAAGCTACAGTTTTGGAAGCAGCATGTGGGATATTGCAACAGTATCTGATTTTGGAAAATGTTCTTTAGAGCACCAGCTTCCAGTTGGCCAGGTTTCAGACACAGACACCTCTGCTGCACCTTCCCCCACAGATGCTTTTGCAGTTGCAGCTCCTTCCCTTTCTCTGCACCTCCAAAGCCTTTGGGAAGAGCTTGGCTGCTCTGTGTTTTCATCACCCACAGCTGTACCCATGTTGTGATCCCCTGAGTATTTGAAGAGCAAGAATTGCCTTTCCAAAACTCCAAAGAATCATTTGGCAGGCCACCTGCCAGCCCTCTTCAGATGAGCCTGTGCTCACCTGTAGCTTGGACCACTGAATCCTGCCCACACAGCGGGCAGCATTTCTCCAGGCATGCTTTGCTCCATAGATGAGCTCTGTGTCTCGCAACTGATAGGTGTCWGTGGCTTCAATCTCCTTGGTCACTTCCTCCAGCCTTTCCATGTGGGCCTTGGAGCCGAACCTGCACGTGTGAGGAAAGGAGAACTCAACAGTCACCAGCCCAGGTGGAGGGCAGAGACTCCTGTTTTCTTTCTTGCACACAGGCAAGAAAGTAGCCATATCATACACACACACACACATGCACGCACACATAGGTCTGCTTTCAGCTAACGGAGGACAAATGGCAGAGGTCAGTAGTTWGCCCTGAGGCACACGATCAACGCTATGAACAAAACTCCACTAAAGAAACAGCTGCACCTGGAACACCATAATCTCACCTTGCCTTGACTTGCAAGAGCGAAAGATTATACCTTAGCATGAGCAGTAGCCAGGGTCTGTGACCTTCTCCAGCCAATACTYACCTCTTTATGGAGGAGTAGTACTGGTCAATGAAGTCCTTAGCCAAAAGAAGCACCTCCTCTTTTGTTCTGATATCTTCTGACTTGCGGACATGCTGGCTGGGGGTCATTACTGAGCCCATGCAGATCTGCTCGGTGCACGCAGTAGCCTGATGGGACAAAAAGTGACGAGTGGGTCTTGGATTTCCAAATCACTATTGGTTACGTGAACAGGCCTGGGAGAAGTTGGTGATTAGCTGCACTGAAGTTGGTGAAATTTTGACAAATCGGGACATTCCCAGATTATTTGTTTTCACACTTGTGAGTAACATGTAGGACAACTCAAGCATGTATAGTCATCTCTTAGCCCACCTGATAYAGACTACATGACCTCCAGAGACTCTTTCCAATCTCAGCCATTCCATGATTCTGTGAATTGCGGCTCACTAGATTCATGCCGCAGCCTGGCATGAAGTCATATGCTTTTCCTTATTCCTCCCAGATGGACTTCCCTCTCACCTAGCTTAGTGCACCGGCATCCAGCGATCTGACACTCAGATACCACAGGAGCCAGGAAATTTGGCCTGAACTCATTTAGATAAGTATTTATAGGCAAATCCATCTTGAAAACGCTGCAATCCACTCAATTATGCTCAGACAACTTGTGGGCAGTCCTTTCAACTCTACTCACCATTGCTGTCTTGAGATGCAGGGTATCATGAAGTACAGAGCCTGTCTCCCAGTTCTTGATTTTGACAAAGCGCGGGCATTTGGAAGGACTTCCATTCACCGTGTTCTTAGTTGGGGACTGCCGTCCAGATGGCGGTGGCTAGACAACAGTGAAGATCAGGTACAAGGTTAATATTCATCAGTGAGATACAGGAAAAAGACAGGCCATAGCCACAAGCAGCATCTTGGATTAGTGGATTTCTCCTGTGGATGCTTGTACTTAAATCCTAACCATAATACGGTGACACAAGGTGCATCTCTTAAAGCGCTGGCAAATATTTGGCAGCATTTGAGATCCTATAAYGGAGCAATCGACTCTCAGTGCAATTAGGAAGTTAACTCTGTTTACTGGACAGCCAAACCTAGCGGAAAGATAGAGACAGAAATGACTTAGGAGGATATTATGCTCAGGTTTCCCAGCGGAAGACTTTCCTCCTAAAATATATATTAGATATATCTTCTTATGGAGCGTCATCTGCTCAAGTTTTACATGTGCCAAGGCCTGCCTCGCTGATATGAGCACTCCAAGACAGAGCTGATCATTCCTCCAAGCAGACCAAATGCCTGCCTCTGATATCAGTGCTGGAAGAATATARGAGTAAGGATGGATAAAGTATGCAAATGGAAAGGCTATTGAATTATGCATGGTTGGATTACTTCAGTCACAGCTCTGCATCTCCGTCCCTCTCTGATATCTACGTCAGGGTGTGCTCATCTAGCACGTCGTGAATTATATCTCGACATAAGGAGCGTGCTTGGCCAGCAGAACACTTACAACGAGAGGACCTGACTGTGTGTTCTGCTTCCAAGTGCTTGCGTTTGCACGTTTTCAAATATAATATTTAGTATTTGCACTGTAACCCTTGCTCACTCCAAGCACTTGAGACACTTAGAGAGAATCAGCATCTACCAGCATCTTCTGTGACAGCGAGCTTCACGCCAGCCCTGGAAACTGAGACATATCTTCAGGGAATTAGATCTTACAATTGGGTGGGCTTCAATCCCTGCARTTGCAGAGGAGCTGCTGGAGGTTTCAAGGGTAAATTCAATCCCAGGCCAGATCGTGCTGTCAAAACCCATTTAAATTTGGTGCCACTTAAAGGCCTGGCATCTCTGCAGAGTACATGTGGGCTTGGGGTAGGTTTTGATGTAGACTTTCTACATGAACCTTGCAGCTTGTGTCCCTCTCTAATTTATCTGAAAGATTTTTTTTCAAAAAAMCCCATAAAAATAGCCCTGCCCTCAGCATGCATTTTATGATCCATTCAGAGTTTCACACTCCTTTTAGGTGGTCCCGGAGGAAGCCATCGTTGTGGGCTCATGTCACAGGCGCAGCTCATGGACTAGCAGCAATAGCATAAATTTGGCATTACACTCACTCACCGAATGACCAACTGAAAAACAAGCAGCCCACAGTGGAAGAAGCTCTTCTTTCCGAACGAGCAGCTTTGCAGACACAACTGCATCGCTCTGGTGGCAATGCTGGCCATGTTTTTGCCCAGTTTTTGTTTTTAACATGCGTACYTTTCTTGTCATTTTTTTCTGACTCTTTCCTGAGCCACCTGTGTCCACCGAACCCACGTGGGCAGCCTTTGGGCCTGAAAGGACAGTCCGCTATGCTCTTCCCGCAGAGTGATACTCAGAGTGACCCTGAACAAGTGTAGTAAAACATGGCTGAAAACTGGTGCTCAAAAATGCAAGCAGACAATAACCGTCATCTGTACCGCCACCTGCCAGACACAAATGAGAAGCATCAGCTAAAGCAGAAAGTGTTGGTTGTATCTAGCACTACTATTTTTATTCTGGGTTAGCTTTACCAGCACCGATCTGCTGTCAGGGCTCCAGTGCAGCCCAGAAGGTGTGCTAAACAGTAACAKGTCTTGCTAAAACAGCAATGGCCCGACAGCGTGCTATGAAGCCAGCTGGAGGAATATTGCATCCTCGGAGCAAGCAAACGCTCGGTGCATGCACTTGTGGACGCCGGCTGCCTCGCCTCTGCCTTCGAGTGTTCTCGGTCTCTTCGAGGACCTTACGGCCTTCTCCAGGCCACTCYGTTCCCTTTTTGTCTTTTCCCTGCAGGCAGCTGTGAAGTTTGTGTCCTTCTTGAAAGAGGGCCATGGTGAAGAAGCATGCTGACTCGCTGGGATGCCAGCAGGGTCAGCCACCTACGAGCAGCAGAGTCACCAGGCCTGGCAGCGGCAGCACAGAGCAGCCGTGGGGAAAGCGGCGCCTGGGAGAACATGGGGAAGTGCTCCTCGTGTGTGTATGCCTCCCCCGTGAGGCCTGTCTGAAGTCAAATATTACCCCTGGTTCTGTCAGGGAGGTTATATCAGATCCTTTCATGTTTTAGGCAGCTGTGATATTAGTGACTCAAGAGTGGGACAAATGGAGAGACTCCGGTAGCAGCCAGGCGCACATGCATTATGCAAACATCTTTTACAACAGAGCAGGTTGGCACTTATCGCCGGCATGCAGCTTGCGAGCTGTCTGCGGCTTACAGACAGGGAGAAGAAATGCACCCAGCCCCAGGCTCTTCTTGGGCCCCAAAAGGCAGGGAGCATTCTGCTTTTTGAAGACCCAAGGGAGCTTTATAGGTCCTCAGCCTTCCTCTTCTTGCCTCCCAGCCAGGCTTCAGAGGACCCTGCAAGGACGGCTCTGCTGAAATGCATTGACTATGGGGGGAASCAGGCTTGGAGCATTATCCCAGGTCATAGATGTCTTAGCCTGCTGACATTTCCTTCCAGACTACATTAGCTCTGCTAGTTGAAAATGTATTTTCCCTCCTTATAAAGCTGTAAATCATCCGCACAAGCCAGGAGCTGAGCTGACTCCCTTCCCCTGCTAACACGCACCTGCACGCCCCCGTGGTTACTGCGCTGCTCCTAACAAATCAGTCTGTACAGGCTAAAATATGCCTCATGCCGGACCCAGTCTAGTGAAGTCACAACATTTTTCTGTCAGAAAGGTTTAGTGCCAGGAGAATCGGTCTTCTGGGGAACAAGCAAAATACACTGCATGATTTTGCAAAAAAAAAAAAAAAAAAAAAAAAAAAAAAAAGACCGAGAAGCCGAGAAGAGGAACCCAGGTCCAACTAGTCTTTCAGCACCATATTGCAAGTGCCCTTGAACGTTCCCCACCTGGATGAGTGAACCCACCAAACACCACTTTAAGAACAACACATATAAAAAGCTCATGTCTGGCTTGGCTCGTCACCATTTCTGCATTAAACGCTGATTAACTGCCGTTTGCAACAAGCTCAGTGAAACTATTCACAGTGGCAAAAGCTCAGTCTTCCCCACAGTACCGTTGGCCCAAGCACAGCTTGTCTTCAGATGCCCTCCATGTAGCACTGACCAGGAAAACTGCAATCTCTGGGAAACAAGTGCCTGCGGGGTTAGTTTTGGAGGCATCCTGCAGCTCAGTCCAGCTGAGAAACAAGGGCTGGGATGCGGGTGTTTAGTGGAGACGACGCATCGAGGTTGCTGTCGCCTTGACCACATCCAACGTGGGAGAGCTACTACAGAGGGAGCGGGGAGGCTGGCTGCAAGCTCTGGAGACTGCAGGGAGTATGTGAAAAAAATGAAACTGCTTCCAGCAGAGGAGGCATAATGATTTGGGGATAAGAAGGATAAAAAGAAAGCCTGCACATCTAATGAAAAAAAACAAAAATGAGTTTAATAGCAGCTTAAGACTGGGGATTTTAGCAGCCCTAACACAGAGAGAAATTAAGCTCTGAAAACAGAAGGTTATAAAGTGCTTATAGTAACAGACACACACATGCAAGGAGCTTAGCAAAGAAGGCAGAAACACACTCTTTTTCTGCTGCCAGGGGAAAGGGACCCAAGTGTCACCTGTCCTTGGGTGAGATGGACTCRTGATACCTGCCACTGCGCATTAGGAAGGACACGGGGCTGCCCAGGGACGTCTTTGCAGAGGCTGAGCGAAGCGCGCTGCAGCTCTTGGACGCACCCACTTGCGTATGGCGACATACGACGATCCCCATGGTACAATCACCCACGCTGCTGCGAGAGCTGGCGAGGGGAGGACAGCAACTGCTCCGAACTGAGCACTCAACACAGGCTGGCCAGAAATGGGCAGCAGATCTGGCACGATCAGGATTATCTCAGCCTCCCTGCACAGCAGGTCTCACGTGCCCCACCTATGTCAGGCACCTTGTGCATACTTTAAAAATGCACGTGAACGTCGCTCTGCTCAGGACTCCCAGGCAGACTGGTGGTGCTCCCAGCACAGCAGGAAAGGGGGACCTGGGAAGARTCAACCCACCACAAGCAAGCCATCCTGTGAAATACCAAGCACCACCAAGCCCCGTTCATCTCTGCTGTTATGAAGAGATCTTGTCACCTCACTGAAGATACAGGATGTGGCCCTTAGAGTGCAGGCTGAGAGAGGTGGAGGTCCACTCTGCAGTGCAGAGCAGGCAACGCAAGGCATTAATGAACTCTATGCTGAGGARTCAGGTCTCCAGGACAGTGTGAGGTGACCCCTGCCATAAGCTTCGCCCCAGGACACCGGCCAGCATGCTCCTCTCCCTTCCTTGCTCACAGGGTCATTTAGGTGATAACAGCATGTCCCGTTACCTCCCTGTTTCTGTGTTTGCATCTCATCTTAGTCTGGAAACTCTTCAGAAAAAGGAGAACATCTGTTGGAAGAACAGTGGGTCCTGGACCAGGAAGAGCTGCTGGACGCTGCAGGGGCGTTGATGCCAGGCTCGATATATGAGTGTTAACTACACTGTTTTGGCCCTTGCAAGTACAACAGCTCTGGCCTGCAGGCAGCACGTTAATGAAGAGGAGTGATACTGTAGCTCACTGGGAGCCAGGAAGAGGCATTGGCCAGTCCCATGTGGTGCTGCCCTTTCCACTGAGGAAGCTCCTGAGCTAAGGCAACGCTGATTTTCTTGGAAGTCTTCATGCCATCATTAATCTGTTTTTCTCCCCTCCCTTGGAAAATATTCCTTACTAAGTCACCCTGAGAAATCCTGTGGGGAGAGGGCAGGTGAGGAGACCAAATGGTCCCAGGACTGGTATCCCACGGTCCTGCCCCCGCTGCTGGTTAATCCCATCTGGGAGACACGTTTGGCTGAGCGGACTTGGCCGCACTGAGGTAACATCATGTTTTCCCCGAGGTGATCTTTCTGGCCTGGCAGGGACCGCCTTGCGTCTCTGGCTTTGCTACAAACGTGGAGTTAATCCACTTTTGGCAGGGAAGCCTGAGAATTTACGCTTGTGGAGAGCRCGGAGATGAAAAGGCACCGTACAACATATTAACTGAAGTGCTGTGTTGAATTGCCTTCATACAAATCAAAACGAGCTTAACAACATGACTCGGCTTTTCGCYGCGGAAAGTGACGGCGATCCCAAGAGAAGGTTTCCGAGAATGACCRCGTTACCCCTGTTTTCCCCACTGAGCTTCTGACCCTGTCTCAGCCCCTTTGCCTGGAGGAATATTGCTCTCCAGAGATGTACACCCTGGCTGAGCCGCAGCTTTGCTGCTCCCTCTCAGTACAGCCAAGGGGAATTTGGCTTGTGGCCCAAAGGGGCTCYGTGTCCCCCAGCCACACTGGGGCAGCTTGCAGGAGAGGGTGCCGGAGGGTGGGAGCACGGTGCCGTGGCCTTTGCGTTGGCACGCTCAAGGGCAGACCACAGCGTGGATCCCATGCCCTGAAACCATAGCTCCACCGAGGGGTGATTTAAGGAGCTTTGGGCCACCACGACATCTCTGTTGGCTGATGACCAAGAGCAGCTCTGGGCGCGACTGCGCAGGGAGCCTTGCAGTGTTTGCAGACACCTAAGCTACTCTGTGCTAGGTGCCATCCTGCCTGGTGCTGAGCTCCTTCCTTCCCCTTGAAATCAGGAGCCCCCATGGCAGCAAAGGGAGTCCTTTTGCGTTGTCCATACTGGGAGACCCACTAGATTAATTCTGAGCCCGCTCCCACCCATGGCAGCGCGAGCAACGGTCTTACCTGCTCTGTTTCAGAGTAGGGGTTGTTGAGGACCACGGGCATGTTGCTCTTTCCCCACAAGTCACCAAACATGCGGTCGTTCTCCATCCGAGCAGGTAAGGGCTTCAGGGGCTTGCTTTCTCCTTCTCTGAAACTGAAGGGTTAAAAACCATGTGGGCAAGCGGGTTGTGGAGCGAAGCTTGGTGGGTGCCCAGGCCAGGGGTTTGGCGGGTGTGGGGCCGGCTCTGCGGGGCCACGCCAGCGGGCTCCTCTCGGAGCGAGCGATCGCTCCGAACTCGCTCACGCCACTTCACGCAAGAGGGAAAACTTCAATGTTGCACCAAGGGAGGGGGAGGAAACGTTCTGCGTTGGCCAAGACAATGAATCACCTTCTACGAGGGCAACCAAAACACAATAGACATTTTCTCAGACAAACGAGTGCAAGAGCATTAAAGACATCAGGAAACCAGTGCCCTGTGTTGGCTGTGGGACTGAAGCCGTGTGCTTCTCCAAGCCTGGCACCCAAAGCCCACGCCAGCTCTTAGCACCCCACATCTGCACCGGTGGGGTTACAGAGCCGATCCTCTTCCTTCAGCAAAGCAAGCCGAGGCAATCCCCACGCCTGTGAAAACATGTACGGAGCCAGAGGGAAGGAGAGGAGCGCGCACGTTTATCTGCAAAGCCTCATGGCAAAACCAGCCAGGTTTGCAGAGAGCCGGCTTGCGCTTATGAGCAGAGGAGAGGAAAAAACCCAGGAAAAAAGAGGTGGCTCCTGGGAGAGAGAGACAGCTCTCTCTCCTCTTCCTGACCTTTAYAGATGCTGCAAATGCTTTTGAAGGCAAGGGATTTTACCCGGGTGAATCTGTTTGAGCAAACAGACTGCTTGCTTACACAAAGCTCAGTACATTTGTGAGGCTGGGGGAACAAGGACGCTTCCAACACTGGCTGCACTGGCCAGCGCTCAGTTGAAGACTGGTATCACTCACAGCGTCTAAATGCACAAAGGTCACCCCGCAGTCAGACCCACGCCACCAGCGCCAAAGGGACGGTGCGGAGTGCCCCGGTGCTGGCCAGATTTGGGCAGGAGCTTCCCAGCTGGATGGGTCACACCGCGTGGGGCCACAGGCTGCGACGGGCACAGCCTCGCCACTCACGGCAGCGCTGCCTTTGCCCTTGCTCAACAGACTACCAGGCTAACGYGCTCTGGCAATTATTTTGCTCCTGCTGTCAGTTCTTAAAAGTCTTCCAGATGCCCACTAAAGTCAGTAATGAGCCTTTCCATTAACAGYGGCAGGCTTTGGGCACTGACCAAAGGAGGACTCTCACACCCAAGACATAATTCACACCAACACCATGCTCTCGAAACAGTCTCTGGGAGACACACACATACTTACATACAAATTCAGATTCACCACCCACCTTGCCTCCAGCCTGTATCTTTAGGTACAGCTTATGCAAAATGTTTCATTTACAGGCAATCTCCCTTTGTTCTAACTTTTCAGTATTTTTTTGTGTGTTTACAGAGCAATTTTCAGCTGCCAAAATATTACAGTAGGCTCCTGGCTATCTTCCAAACACTGCATGCCTTAGGGTGGAAGTGGCCAGCTTGGTGCAAGAAAAGATGCCTAAGTGCAACACGGGCAGCTTTTTGTTGAAATTACTCTTCTCTGCCATTCAGAGAAGAAAGTTGTTCTTAGCCAATTTRGCTTGCTTGAGTATGTAAAAGGGTTTTGATCAGATAAAATACRAAACAATTTCACCCGCCGTGATGTGCAGGCGAAGGCAAAGACAACAGGTCCCGTCTCTTTGTTAACTCCGAGTAACCGTGGCCGTGCTGCCCGCAGAGCGCACCCGTGCAGGCTGCCCGGTGCTGCACCGTGCCTCGTTGCCCATCCCGCTGCACGCTTTTCCTGCCAGGGCCCTCGTGGCTCTGCTTCCTGCAGCAGTGATAATGCTCTGATGGCCAGAGACTGAAACGGAGGAGCGCAGCCTCCTCCACCCCGCTCAGAGCTCTGCGCGGGGGGCTGAGACTCCCTTGCGATGCCAGTCCCGGCTCAGGCCCTCACTCCTGCGATATCTAACAACYCTTTGAGCTCTGGTGTCTCCCACCTGGGCTGTCAGGCATGGGATTCATGCTCCATCTGCCCTCAACTTATTGCCTGCAGAGCTGAACTGCTTATGAGAGGGAAGAGAAAAATCTCCTGCTAATCGTAACCCTGAGGCTCCTGAGCCCAGCTCAACCAAGCTGTACCTTGGGAAGTACCCACACAGGAAGAAACAAGCCAGCGTTGCGTTAGTCCACATGGCCATGGCACCAGCCTTGATCTGGCTGCTTCTGGGGACAACCACAAGCCATTGATAGTCACTCTGCTGCCCTCTACCAGCCCACTTGAAAGGGGGAAAGGCAAAGTGTCTTGTTTGTCTCCATTTAGAGAATTTCTGAGTGCAAGACAGAATTAGCAGGATGAAAATCCAGCAGATCTACCTGTTTTCCCTCCAAGTCAAGCCCAGCTATTAAATCTCTCAAAAAATACTCATCTCCAGGGCTCCACACTGCCTTCTGGCCCTGAGCCCTATCATAGCCTCAAAATCCCAGGTTAGCACAGGAGAACAAACTTTGTTTCAATTGCAAAGTGAACCTGCATCTTCTGAAAAGCCTGTTCTCCCCAGCCAAATAAAAGGTAGCGTCTGTTTTACTGGTTGCAAATTACTGAATGAAATTCCTTGGAAAGCCAAGTGTCTTGTCTTGCCTTGCCTGCTGTTCACCTGGTGAGGTGAAACACCTTGTCGAGGAGGAAGAGGAGACTGTGTCTTTCATACAAAGTCCTCAGGTTTTCTGCATCTTTCTTTGACCTCTTTCAGGCTTTCCAGCAGCCTTTGGGCAGATCTGTCCCACAGACCTGCAAGCTTCCCAGCAGCAGTCTCTGGCTAGGGTCTGGTGATTTCAAGGACAGTTCTTCATATCTCTTCTGAGATGTCACCGAGCATTTCTCTTATCCCCCATGCAGAGATGACTGAAGTTGAAGGGAGAATGGAGGCAAGTGAAACACCACTGCAAGTCAACAAAAGGCCTCTCCTGTAGCTCAGACATGCTGATCCATATCTGATCCAGAATCAAGACATAAGCTCAAAATCCAAAAAGAGATGGAAGAAATCCCTCAGCWTTACCGGCTGAGAGGGGAAAGTGAGAGTTAGGAACCTCCTGGGGGCCAACAGTACCTCTCTAAGGGCACAGAGACACTTGGCCAGGCAGATCYCACCATGTCAGATATTCCACAGGCGCCTCAAAAATGACAGTGAGCATATGCCTGCAGATGCCTGGCATGACCTGCTGTTTCCAGGAAGGCGTTTGCAAGCCCATCTAAATGGGCATCTGCAGATGTGATGGAATCTCAGAGATGAATCAATCAACTGGCAGCAGCAGCAGCTGGAGGACTCAGCTAGAAAGCTGCTCACGTAATCTCATTGTCTGCACACCAGCAAAACCATAAATGCTGGTACCTGTGCCAACGGCATGGAAAAAGACCAGATGCTTGAATTAAGTCATCGCTGTAGTTGGCTACCTTGTGCATTACAAGTAGGATGAAATTGCTGGAGCTGGGCCCTGTTCCTGTTTGCTAGCCTCAAGGATCATCCCACAGTGAGATACATCATCCTGAGGAAAAAGGAGACATCAGAGGWGGGATGCTCAGGAGCAAATGCTGTGTCCCACTGTGTGTTTGCAATTGGTGCAGAAATGGGTTGCTTATTGCTATTCTTACTTGGCAGCCTTACAGCTGTGTACAAGAGAGCAAGGTGCTGCCCCCACACTTACTCTCTGCTAAAAGAACAGTCAAGTGTAGCTGCAACAAAACCATTAGACAAAATTCTTGGTTATGCCTCTGGCACCTGTGCTGGTGTTGAGCTGGCATTTGGACTCTGTGCGGTGTTAGCTAAGGAGGCTGGAAGCTGTAGAGATGTCCATCCTTAGAAGACCTGCTGATGTGTGCTCCATGGGCTGTGCCAGCACTGACCTCTTCCAGAGAGGGAAAAAAATCAACTGCTTAATTTTACAAATATTTCCTGCACTTTTCTTGGAATCACCTTGCTTGTGAGCTCAGACAGGGATGCAAACAAGGCCTTTCAGGACAGTTGTTTTCCTCTCTTTGGTCTGACTACCCCAACTGGCAGCAGAGACGGGGTGACCTGCCTACTTTCATTCAAGGTGGTTTTTCTCACATGTCCTGGGGACACTGCTGAGATAGCCAAGATGCCTTGTCCAAACTCAGCCTCAATATAATGTTTTCAAAAGCACTTKGGTGATAGGTAAGCTGAAAGGGCTCTTCTTATAGGTTCCCAGATGGCCAGTGGAKAAAGCAAATTTCCCCCAAGAGGTACTTTAAAATAGCCATGTTAGACATCTGCAGCAAAGTTGCAGCCAAAGCAGCCTCTTCTTCTGCTACAAAAGGGAAAGAGGGGCTTTCACTAGACTTGGCTAACATCAGCCTTTGAAGAAATCCTCGTGACTCACTTCCAAACCCAATCTAGTGTCTTTCAAGAGCTGGAACAAATCCTGAAGATGTTGTCCTCAGAGACATCTGTTTTGCTGAATGAAGTATCACTGTCCTAAATGCCAGATCCAAGATCCAAGGTTCTACTCTCTGGCCTTGGTTCCACTGACAGATCTATCAAATGCTATTTCAGCATTAGTAAGTTCTCTTGGATCCAGAGTCGATTTTTGAGAAGGGACTGAAGCTTAGGTCTTTTGTTTTCAAAGCAAAATTCTTTATTAAGAAAAGAAAGAGGAATCCTGCCATCCCCCACTCTTGAAAAGGCACAGCACTGGATTGCTGTCTCACCTCTGAAAGAGCATCTGGCTGTTTGGAAAAATGAGAGGCACCACTGCTTTCTTTTGACTAATTCGATGATGTTGCAGTGCTCAGAGTGATGAAGCAGAAAGAAAGTTGCTGAGACAGTCCTTTGAGAAATTTCTCCAAAGCCTTTCCAAATGGAAAAAAAAAACAAAAAAACACAAATGTGATCAAAAAGTTTGTCATTTTGCTCGTTTGAATTTGCTTGGCAGAAAGATCTCTCCGATTTCCCACACAGAGATGAGAGGTACAACTAGCTGCTGCAATCCCCAGTGGCCAATTTGGTTGAACTGAGGAGGACTCTGAAGCCTGCACACCTGATGGCTCTCATGCCATGATGTTGCTGTGCAGTGACCGCAAGGCTGGGATGATGCTGGAGAGGAAGGACTCCTTCCATGTCCTTGTTCTGGCAGCTGAAAAGCCTGTGCCAGATACTGGGACTTGCCTGTCACACATGCACACACCACTTGCTCTGAACTGCAGGAGAGAAATGCCTCATTTTTTCCCCATCCTGGTTTGTCCTTGGGAACTGCTGCAAGGTTACCCTACCGGAGCACCATGCACTGCTTCCTCCTTATGGAGTAAATGGCTCTTCCTCACCTGTTTTTTTGTCTCATGGAAAACCAGATTCCAGAGGACATTTCACCCTCAGAGGTTAATGTTTTTCTGCTATCAGTCTGATATTGCCCACAGTCTGCAATGTTGAAAAACTTGCGGGCTATCAATTCCTCACCTCATTGCTGAAGGACTAAGACAGGACCTTGCATGGCAATGCACATTACACGGAGAGGCTGGAAAAGGGATCCACATTATGTGTCAGTGTGGAGCACCGCCTGGGATTTGCAGAGAGCAGAAGGTGGTGGAGCAGAATTCAGGAGGAAGTGGGGATGCCAGAAGCAGCCATAGGAATAGCTTCAAGGGGTGGAATGCAGTTCTTGGAGATGGAGCAGGGGCAGCTTGCCCATGCAGCATGCTCTGAACAAAGTAGGTGACTGCAGAATGATCAAGGCAAGAAAACACTTCTCAAACAAGAAAGGGACACGAGAACAGTGCTGAAAGAAGAGGACAAAAGCATCACTAATAAGCACGTGGTGTGGCAGAAGTGGACACCATGCCCTCCAGAGGCTGGGGGGTATCGCTTGCCTGTGTCAAGAGCCAAGATTAGGAGCTAATGAGCTGAGCAAGTTGTGCAGAGCTGGTTCTGAGAGAGGTCGTGCTATGAAATACAAAGCTGCCAAATGCCGTGCATGGGTTGTGAATGCTGAAGACACGGGGGACAGATCCCAGAGCCCTGACCATCTCAAACTCCCACCAACACCATTTGAGGTGCCACACAGGCAAGCGCTGAACTCAGGACAGTGCAGTCTGTAGAAGAGGGGTTTGCTCTGGGGTGGTCCCCAAGAATTTAGGAATCCCAAGTGCACCATGGCTGGAATTACCACACTGTGGGGTTACTGTAGCCCTCTAATGACCCCGTGAGTGCTGAGCAAACCTAGTCAGCAAAGAGGAAGTCACACCACAGACTCACACTGTAAGCATCTAGGTACTGTGAAATTTTTGTTACTGACTGAGGCCATCTGTGTAACTGTGGTCTGGCATTGATCGATTGGATAATGAACTTAGCCTGGGAAGGATAAAAGAAAGTGAGCCACATACCTCTGGTGCAGACTCAGACTCTCTGTCAGCTGGCCTGCAGACCCGACAACCCACTCATCAGTGGGGCCGCTCCTGATGCCAACTGCCAGGGAGAACCTGAATCATCTTGGCACGGCTCAAGCATGATGAGAACAGCTCGGGGAAAACTATACCAGAGGGGTGGCCCATAAGGACAAGGAAATGGCAAGAGMGTTCATTGTACCAGGCATGTGAGGATGGTCGTTGTACCGTGTGTCCGTGGCTTAACCATAAAGCTCTGATATGTGTATTCTATTTTTAGTTCTTTACTATACTTTTAGCTTTGCTATACTTGTAGACTGTCTGGTGTTAATTGTTTAGTGTTGTCCAGCATCAGYCGTAGGACCACTTAGCTCTAAAAAATTCTTATTCCTGACAAATGATGATCTCTTGAGTTCAGTGCAACTAACCTTGGAATCCGAAAGAACCCCCAATGCCGCTCCAGTAGCATGTCACAGAGATTCAGCCACTTTCAGGTGCTACCTGTTCCTTCCCTGCCATGCCTTTCTAAACACAAAGAGCRTCCAGAGGATTTCAGCTTCAACATCTTATTTCAAGCTGGTGTACAAAGTGAAATGCAMTTCAGGTCTCCCAGGAGGGTGCAGGCTCACACATGGCCCTTGAGACAGTCTGCTGGGGACAAAACACTAGAAGAACAGCTGTTCCAGACATTTCAAGAAGCACCACACAACACGGACGGCTATGCTCACACCTGGTGCAGTGCCAGAGCACTTGGGTGGCAGAGGGTAGGCAGCCACGCATGCGACCAGTCACACTGACACTGTAGTGCCCGGTTTTGGGTACTGCCCCAACCTTTACACCTCTGTGAACTGAAAGAATCTCAGTGAAAGAGGAGCAACACCAGATTGAATAACTTCCCCAGTTTGCTGAGCAGAACAGGAGCACAGCCAGGAAGGAGAGGCAAATAACCCAGGCTCTGGTAGCTTCCCATCCTGCTGGACCACTCTTCTAGGGCCCAAACACCACAATGTCCTCCAGGTGGTGGTGGGTCTCAAAGGGATGAGGGCATAAACATGACGATCTGCAAGAAGGACCTTGAACACTCTCTCCTGGGAGGGTGATCTGAGAGGCCTCTATAGGGGGATATATTCTGGTAGAACAGGCTGTGTGCAGACACAAAATGCCTCTCCAAATTAGACTGAGGTAGTCAGAGTGACGAGGAAGAAAAATTTGCAGAGGGAGAAGGGGAGTAAGGGGAGGGTTATTCACTGTCAAAGCTTCCTACTTCAACATTTTGCAGAGTGAAATAACATGATAGTTTCAGGGAACCTTTTCATTTCAGAGGTTTTAAAGTTTTGTGTCCAAGTACAGAATAATGAAGACATCAGAAATGCAAATGAAATGTTTTGAGCAACACAAAGAGATTTTGGCGGTGGCAAAGGAGGTGGGAGGAAGAGAATTTTCTTTTAGAGAACTACAAAATTATGGGGTTTGTTCCAATGCAGGATGGAGCCTGAAACCTTGAAACCCTTCATAAAACAGAATTCCTGCTCTCAGCACAGTTCTCCCTCTGAAGGCTGCTGATGCTGCTTTTTGGACCAAAACTGCCATGTTTCCATCATACTGTTCATGTTATGGAAAAGACCCAAGAAGAAAAATAAATGCTGGCAACTTGAGGGGGGGAGGAGAGAGGGGAGATGGGACATGACAATCTCCTTAGAGCCCAGGGGAAAACAGATCAACAGACCTAGGTTAGCTGGCAGTGAATGAATCAAACTCTATTTTTATTTTTTAGCCCACGGTGAGCCTCATGGTAGAAATGACAGTTCTCATCATACCTCGCTCCCCTCTTCCATGCTCAGTTTTATGACCAACTTCATCACAGATGGGTTGCCCCAGTAGCAGACATTTGACTATGGTTACAGCCCRTCCCACGGGCACGCAGCATGTGCACAGGGAACCTTGCGAACTAGGGAGCTAGAAAATAACAGGGAGAAAATGCCAGGTCTTTTCAGGGACAGCTGCCTGGGGAACACAGACCATGGGTGCAGGGGATGTAGATAAACTTATCTTTTTCAGTGCAATTTTAACAGCTTCCAATTTTCCTTAGATGTAACATTAGAGACATGGGCTGAAATCCCAACGCACTGAGTACAGTTTGAATCACTTTTGGCAAGCCCATCTTGAACAATAAGTGAATAACTTTAAGCTTGTATCATTCCTTTTTGCCCTAGGAAAGCTGTCAAAGCTCCGCGGGTAGGACTGKCTTTGACAAAGCACTGCTGGCTGTGGAGGTCAGCACCAGGCAAAGATGGAGGCAGAACAGGATTGGCCCCAAGGCCAGCATCTTCAGCTGGATCGATGGTCAAGCGACGTCTGCAGCTCAACCTTGAGAGAATGTTGAAGTCCCTTTGGACCCTTCTGGTATTTAGGTAGACCTCTAGTCCCGTTTTGACTAACATCAACACTGCTTGGTCTCTCTAGCCAGAAGTCACAGCCTAAGGCACGACAGCTGCATCAATCAGATAAGGGTTACTTATATTTCTGGACATTACTTTGGCGTCCATCAACACAGTATCCGTAGCTATGCACATGTATAGGCCAAGAAAACTCTCATGGTAGAAGAGCTCTACGATGCCCCAGCTCTGGCTGAGACCAAACAGAGCAAATGAATCATCTTCAGCACACCGCGGGAGTGGGAGGAGAGAGGGCTGGAGAGTGCCCTTTATCCTGCAGAGCAGCTCTCTGCAAGTTTCCCCTGCAGTGTACGTCCTTTCCTACTTCTCTGCTAAAGCTCAGGTTGTCTCTCTCATACAGAGTCCTACCGCAAGAGCAAAGCCGCAGGATTTATCAAACAGAAGTCTGAAGGCTAATTTTGACTGAAAAGTGGATTGTCAGGCCCAAAGTGCTTTCTTCCCCCGGCCCCCYCTTTTTAAGGATTTTGAAAAATAAAGTAATCTTGAGTTTTGGTGAAGTATCCATATATTTTTGGCTCAAGGTCCATTAAATCTTTCAGTTTCAGTGAATTCAAGCTCTTTGGATTTCATTTTTTAAAGAATATATGAGATTCTCCAAAGAAAAGATACATTTTTCCTTCCTCTCCAGGCAGAACAGAACTTCCTAGGAGACTCTCCAGCAGATGGAATGGGACAGGGAGATGGGGAGACACGCACTGAAGGGTGAGGCTGTACCTTGCACCAGCCTTTGGGACTGTGCAGTCCATCACCCTGCCCCACGCCTGGGGCATCACTGGGCAACGACCCCAGCTGCACATGCCCTCTGCCAGAGCAGACTGCAAAGGTGCAGATTAACAAAAACACATATTTTCCCTGCTCAATACACTGCAGAGACCAAAGTATCCTTTCAAAAAAGAGCCAGACAAATCCTGCACGTTGAGGCCCGAGAGCGTACACCGCAGGCAGGGATGGCTGTCCCCGAGCTCACCCTGTCCCACTGCTCTTCCCTAGGTATCTGCTACCAGCCACCGGCACGGAGCCGAGCAGATTTTTCTCTGACTCAGTTTGGCTGTCCTAATGTTCTTTGAGTAACTGTAGCCTCCTCATAAAAACTGCACAATTTGAGAGGACAGAAACAACAACACGAAAACATTCACCTGAAAAAAAAAAAAAGATGACATATATAAAGTGTAGGTGTTAGTGTCTAATGGGAGCRATCTAGAGCTCACCATCTCCTTGCAGACCAACCTTGGCTCTGCCACTATTCCCCACAGCGTGGTTTGCTGCTGTAGTGTCCCTGGCTGGGAATCCAGCCCACACTCCAGCTCCACTGCAGCCAAGTCCGGCTTTCCCCTCTCCCTGCTTCTGATAAAAAAAAGGAATACGTTTTGCCCTCTCCCCATAAGGAAATGGGCTTCTCTCAAACAAGCAGGCACAACAAGGAAACTAGGAGTTACCTACCCCACTGTCACCAGAAGGAGGTCACCACTTCAGTAAACCCTCCTGAACAACCCGGGCTTTTTTCTTCAGGCAGTAAATGAGGACGGCAACAACCTGCTGCAACGCTTAACACTACCRAAATGTGCTTGGGCACTTGGCAAAAAGCAACAGGAAAAGGCAAAGTACCATTGCTAATAAATGGCCAGCGGGAAAGGGTGCTGATACGAAAAAAATAACTACCAAAAATGTTCTTGCAAAGCCTGAGGGAGGTGCCTTGGCTCTGGGGTGATGGCGTCCCTCCGAAGGCATATCTTAAGGAAACAGCAGTCAGAGGATGATCAGAAAGGCAACCTCACATTCACAGCCCCTTGCAGGAACCGATATAAAATTGAACCTCTCACTTTCRTCAGCATGACTTCACCTTCTTCAGAAGGCCATGGGGCAGGCATCCATGTGTAACAAGGGTGGGGTGCGCGCGCACACACACGCGCACACATATTGAAATAATTAAGTCAATCTAGAAACAGCAGAAGGGAAGAGCATGCAGCTCTGCCATTGCTTTCCATCCAGGGGTTGTTATTTCTGAGCTCCCTGGACGGAATCGTTCCTCCTCCTTCCATAACCACAGAAAACCAGAGCGGCCGAGGCAGGTCCAGCTGCCCTTTTGTAGAACTCCCCGTGGCTTCATTTGGAGCCAGATTGGGCTTCTCTTTTTCCCTCCCAAAACCTGGAGCCCGATTGCAAAATAACACAGAAGATTTCAAAACCCATTTCTTTGGGGTCGATCTGACATTCCTTTTACTATTTGGACAGCAGATTTTAACTGGAGAGCTCCCAAGCAGAGTATCAAGGACAGCCAATACCATGAATCTTACTTGGTAAATGGGGAAACAGAGTCATGAGATTTTTGCCTAAAGGTTACAGCAAATATGCCCAGGACCATAGAACAGAAACAAATCTGAGTCCAGCCTGTGAGCTACCGTATCAAACTGTTAGGACCCAGGACACGCCACTCTTGCTGTTTCTTTAACTTGCCATGCTTACACCTTTCTCCTGTTTTTCCATGAACAATTCCCCCCCTTTTTTGCATCCCTTCCTCTACCATAACTGAGATGKCAGCAGTTTCTGGACGGGTATCTACTAGCCTCTTTGGATAGCCATAACCAGCACATTTCACCACAAGCAAAAAAAAAGTATTTAGGGACTTACCAGTCCACCTGGACTTCTATATCTCTTGTCTCTGCTTTGAAGGGTGCATCTCCATTGCTGTCCTTGCTACTGCTCTTCAGGAGATCCAAGACAGGCTCGATTTCTTTGAGCAGTTCATTATCTTCCACACCACCATTGAGGCAAAGGTGACCACAAGCACTGCCCTTCCCTTTCCCGGTGTCCTGCCCCTTCACGTCGGTAACAATGCCGTTAACATGGACTAACGGCTCTGCTTCCCGCCTGATCTCTCTAGCCCACAGGGAGCCCATGGTGTGGTCASCTCCTGACAGTGGCTGCTCTTTGCTATGCAGGCTTGGGTTGGACAAGTCGACGGCCTTCGGAGTCGGGCACAAGGGCCTGGTTACACGGATGGTTTTTGGTGTCCCGTCACCAGCAAAAGTGGTCTCCAGATGAGTGGTGAAACCCTCGGGGCCCCGCAGAATGAGGACCACGTAAGTCTCAGAGGCAATGCTTCTCAGTATCTCCAGCGCAGTCTCATAGCTCATGTCCACCAGGGGTCTGCCATTGACAGCTAAAATGATGTCCCCAGCCTGGATGAGACCACTCTGCTCTGCAGCCCCTCCCCGGATCAGGTCTGAGATGATGACAGGTGGCTTGTTGACACGTTCCTTCACAAGGAAGCCGAGACCCCCAACCTTGCGCTTGAACAGCCTCACCGAGATGACGTTGGGCTGTATCTGCTGCACACTGAACACATTCTCTTCCATGGCAGCCCTCAGTCTTCGAGTCTGCAGGCCAGGACCTTGAGACCTGCTGAGCACAGAGAAACTCAGTGCCCAGAGCTCATCAACTGAGAAGCTTATCAACGTGAGGATGGGCTGGGCCAGGGAAGGGAGAAACTTGCCTCACTRCAAAACTCCTCTGGCGTTTGGGTCCAGGCCGGTGTTTTGCTGCATACTCACTCCCGCCTCTCTCTTCCAATGCAGATAGCCCACGGAAAGTGAGAGCGTGTCGCTAGAGGGAAGCAAGCCTAGAAGCAGCCCGTACAGGTCTGGGCATCACTCGGCTGAGCAGAAGCTGGAGGGGACAACATGACTGCTTCAAGTCAAGCTCTGATTCTGAGCAGGGCAGAGAGGTGGAGGCAGTCTGCTCGCATCATGGACATCCCTGCAGACTACTTCTCAAGCTGCAAATGGACCATGAGTTTCTTTATCTGAGAAGGAGGAAAAAAACAAAAAAAGAAAACAAACAAACAAAAAAAAAGGAAAAGAAAGAAGTGACACTGAGTATATGTAAGTATAGGCTTGATGCTGGGGYCTACATGCCATAGTCACTCACATACATCACCCAGTCCACACAGATGTCAWCCCCCAGGCTGCATTTCAAAGAGAGGCTGCAGCCTCGGATTGCTCTGAGCACTATTTCCTCTGCTTTCCCTGCAAAAATCTCTGCCATCTGTTCATCARGAGAAGCTAAAGCATTGCAGAGCAGGGAAGCCCTGGGAAGGGGCTGCTGGACAGCCTTGCTCTGACCCTCTCCTTTGCCATTTGGTCACAAGCAGAAAACACATGAGCAASTTGCACCAATTGGTGGAGCTGCATGGAGCTCTGCAATGATTTCTGCCATCTGAGGATCTTATCTCACCATGTTCATCAGAGTATCTTCAAAAACTTGCCTCTCTGGCAGAGATGGATGGAGGTGATAGGTAGGGGCCTTACATCCCTGTCCAGGATGAAATCTGTTTCACAGTCACCTTCACACAGAGTCCTTTCAGTGGGTCAGGAGAAAGAGTGGCACCCACAAGCAAAACAAGATGATAGAAGAGGACAGTCAGACCTCCTTACCTGAGTTACATCAAATTACTTGCAATGCCGTGCTTTTAAGCCTGGCTAAAGGGATCATAACCTCAGCCTGCTCAGTTCCTCTTCTTCCTTTATTTCAGCCGGGAAGGCTCTGGCGTGAAGATACAGGAGGCAAAACTGAATACCCCTATGCCAAACCCTGAYAGCCAATTCTTAAGGCAGTTCCCAAACAAACTGTTTTAACTGATGCAATATCATCTAGGACAGAACATGCAGTGAGTTTATCCAGCTCCCAAAAGACCTGATGCATCCAGGCATAACTTTCTACAGCACTCAAGTGGCTTAGGGAAACATATCTCATTGACTTCTGATGGGACTCTGGCTCTTACATGCCTGCACTTGCGTTCGGTAACTTCAGGTCCTAAATCTACTCTGCATTCCCCTCCCATTTCTTAAATGCTTTGGAAAACATTTCTCTCTGGGACCACACCCTGGCATTTAACAGCAAGCTGAAACTTTTTCTTTTTTAAATCTGACTTTCAGAGAAATAACTGAAGGCAGGATCAGTTATCTAACGTGACCAGCTCTGCGCTTCGCAAGGGCTGTGGATAGGAGGTATTGACGAGGCAAAGGGAAACAATGTCCTGTYCCCTGAAGCCAGCAGGCTCAGGGCAGTGTTTGCACCTTGAGATGCCTCATACTGAGCACCCTTCTCCCACACACCCATGGAGAAGCCGGGGAGCTGGCTGAGGAGCACAGCGGCACTGAGCTGCAGACTTGTTGGAGGGGCAGGAAACTCTGCAAGGTGCACACAGGGCAGTGCCTCCCCCCTCCCTTCTAGCTATGGGAGCCCTGAAACGAGGAGCAGAGCCAGGAGCACCTTCCGGTCTCCATGAGGTGGGCGCAAGCAGGCAGGCAGGCAGGAGACAGCCCTCATGGGAGCAGGACGGGGGGAAAGGCTGGGACCTGAGGGGCAGAGAGGTTTGTGACGCTGGACCCAGCATTAACTCACTTGGGCATTTTAATCCTCATGTGACAAGGGTTGCCAACCCCACAGAGGCTCTTTACAAGAGGGCAGAGAACAAAGCAATAACAGAATTTAAGACTTACTTACAACCCGAGATGAAGGATTTAACCCCTATTGCTCTTCTCTGTAGAGAAGCCCTGTAGAGCAGTAGCAGCACGCAGAGGAACAAATTGTTTTTCTGCTGCAACCGCCCCGTCTGGGCACTGCTGCTCCCCCCTTCCCTTCCATTCCCTGCCCCGCAGGAGGTGAGGGTTGTGGCTGTCCCCTCTGCCGTGGGCAGGGGGCTGGAGCGCTGCAGGAGATAGCAGCATTGGGAGCACCGTGGGCGCTCCGGCCAGCTCTTCCTCAAGCTGGAAAGCAGCAAGTCCTGTTCTGCCAGATTTTGTGTTATGCCCCCTGGGTTTCTGCCAGCCTCTCTGGGGTGCTTTGGGTCAGGGCAGGATCAGTGCATTGCTCCAGTGGAGCTGTCTGTGAAGGGAGGTGGGAGACCCCCCTCCAGCATTGACCAGAGCCATGGATGGCAGGAGTTTATCTGAGGGCTAATTTACCCTGGGGTTCCCCAGCCAGAGACTGCTTTCACCAGTATTGGTGGAAGTGATTGATTCAGCAGCACAAGCAGGACAAATTTTCCCTCTCTTTTACGGCCGAGAGCCTTGGGCTCTTTAGCAGCAGTGCTGAAAGATGGGATCAGCTTCTCTTTCCTTGCATGGGCTCTTTCTTTTCACGCTCTGGCTCTTGAAGGAGAAGGCAGCCTGCCAGCACAGCCATGAGCAGAGCCTGGGCCCCAGTGTCCCCCATCTCCTTCTGTTACTCCAGCTAAAGATAAGATAACTTTAACCTGACCCGGTCACCGGTTCCTTGTGCAAATGAAGTCACCGTAACCCTGCCGTCTGGGCAAACCACTGATTCATGCGGCATTCATTTCAAATATATTAGCTGACGCTGTAAGTATAAACAAGGCTTTGAAATCAGTTTAACTACCATGCGAGTGTGGGGCTGTCAGCCTTACTGTCAAGGGGAGAACCCTGTTATTTGCTCAAGATTAGTCATCGGCTTCGTGGCGTTCATGAACTCCTTGCAGTCAGCAAACTGCGCGTTTGCAAGATGCTTGCTGCAGCGGGGCCAGGGCCATTCTTCGGGACAGCGAAGCACAAACCCCCTCACCACGGCCAGACTAACATGCAGAGCCTTGCACACAGAGCCTCTGCCAAGGTGGGGTGACAAGTACAGAAAAGCCCAGATCTCAAGGGCTCCACTTAGCATCGGGGGAGAGGAATTAAGCACAGTGGGGCCTGCAGGACTCAAGGGCCAAGGTCCACCCAGGCGGCGAGCTGGATCCTGAGGGTCTGCAGTAGACCCTCTGAGCCAGACTCACAGGCTGGTGAGGATGTCTCCTTTCAGCCCYGAACTGTGACTTTCCCATGTACCCCAGCTCCCTCCAAGTCATCATGTCAAAGCCTTACAACACTGACTCACAGACCTACAAAGCCTGCATGAAGTCAGTGATGCTAGCCCTCCCAGAAGGCCCCCCAGCAGCCCTGTCTCTACCCTGCTAGGTTCCTCCTAAAGCAGCCTTGGACACTCAAACACTTACTGCAGTGCTTCCATGGGAGTAGAGGGACACTGAGGTTCTGGATGGGACCCCTGTGCCCAAGACYGGCTGCATTACCCCAGGCTGCTCTCCTTCCCCAGCAAGGTTTGCCTGAGAAAAACATTCTGCAGCCATGTTCTTACTGACTGGCCAAAACACCATGAAATATTTAGAGTTCCTCGTTCTTCTTCCACAATATCAATTTTTGTTTGTTTCTCCAGAAAGCTTATAAAGTTATATATACGTAGTCGATCCTCCCCTCTCTATATGGAGACTCATTCCAGCTGAGCTCCACGAGGTCCCAGCACTTGCTGCAGTAAGGTCCTGCTGCCCCCAGATAGCCAGGTCTCAGATAGCTGGGAGGAATAACCTCTGCAGCGATCTCAGCCTGTCCTCGACACCCCCAGCTCTGTGAGTCCCCTCGGCTCCGCTTCGGCATTGCTCCTCACTCCCCCTTTCCCCACTTTCTATGGGGGAACGGCTTCATAGGCTTCAGCGCAACAGCTTCTGGTTTACCCCAGCTGTGCAGGAGCACCAAGCAGAGCCCCTGCGCTCCTGAAATGCTCTTCGCGTCAAGTCAGCTTCTTTCTAATGGGGCAGCAGATGTCACAGCATGGTAACAGGAGGTAAAAGACAGGAGAGCGTGCCACCTACTCAGCACCTGGGGAATGAGAGCGAGGGGAAAAGTGACCAAGCTGGAAGTTTGATTGTCAACACACAGACGTTGTAATGTTTTCCTAGACATACATGAACCTATTAGAGGTCAGCATATGTCAAGTCACCAAGGCATTTTTGCAGGGAGAATCAGGTAGGGTGAGGAAACGTCGATCTCCCAGCAGAGCAAAGGCTAACAAACATTTCCAGAGATCCCTGCCAGCACAGATTGCTCCAGCAAAATCTCTGCTCTTGGCAAAATCTCAGCAAATCATAGCATTACTGGATGCACTGCGTTTGCTACCCAGAAAACCGTTGAAATCCACTCATTACTTACGAGTACAGAGAAAAGAGAAAATTAGATTATAAGAGATACCTAACTGTCCATCCAGGAATTTCTTCAAGGTCAGGATTAGCATCAGCATGTCCCACACAGGCAAGAGGGTAATTCACTCCCACCACCCAAGAACAAGCTGTCTCTGAACCCTGGACTCTGCTGCTCTTTTAGGAGAAGATCTGGGCAAGCATTTTCCAGCTACACAACCTCTTACAAACTCTGCGATGCCCTTTAGCTCCCTGCTAGACTCAAGGCAGAAAAGCCCATCTGTCTGCTTGATCACGGGATTTTGTAAAAGTTTTGTTAAAAGGGTTTGTGATGCCAAGAGCTGGCAAAGCAGCACATAGGCACGTGAGGGGAAATCTGAGCGAAGACGTGAGGGGCAGGCGGAAGATGAGGACTACTGGAGATCCCGAGGAGCACAGGGAGGACCTCCCAGGATACCCACAGACACCTGCACGTCGGGGTTGCCCGCACAGCGCACTGTGGAGGTGCCCCAGGGCAGCCGCAGATTTACTCTCATCTAGAGAGGCACATTTCAGATGGAATCTGAAACATTTCACTCCGTGCAAACAACAGCGAGACGCACCGTCTGGCTGCAGCGCGGATCGCTGGGCTGTGCTCGGCTCGGCTGAGTTCAGTTCTCTTTAAAAGGATCATTAACCGTCTGATTTATGTGGCCAAGAGCAGCGGTGTGTTTGCCAGGTAGTACATTCACAGCTGCTGGAGGCGTCACGTCTTGCTCCTGAAGCTCAGCGCGAGCTGCGCGGTGAGCGGGGTTTGACCACGGGTGAGTGCAACACTCCTCGTCTCGCCCTCGAAAGGCGGCTGAGACGCGGCTGACGCCACGGCAAACCCGGGCTCGGCCGGCCGGCGGGCGCCTSCTGCTTCACAGAGCGCGCAGCGGGGCCGTGCGCGGCGGGGACGCAGCGCAGGGGGCACGCGCGGCCACTCGGCTATCGCGGCAGCAGCGGCTCGCCCGGCAAAGCCACCTCCTCCGGTCCCGGCCGCTCGCCGGGCGCACGCAGCCAGCGCGGCAGGGAGCGAGGCCGCCGCGCCGCGCCGCGCCGTGCCGTGCCGCGCCGTGCCGTGGGGTGCAAAGCCCGCACACGCTCCCCGCGTCGCCTTCGGCTCGGGAGCTGCGTGCTGCCACCAGAACTGACCTGCGGGCAGCAGCTGGGGGGGCTCCCGGGCCGCGGAGGTCGTAAGGGTTACGGAGGTGGCCGTGGACGGGGCAGTCAGACTCTGCCTCCCTCTGCCTCCCTCTGCAAACTGCCGAACGGAGGTGAACATCAACCCACCTTACAAAAGAGGGACAAATCCTGCTGGGCTGCCAACATTTCCTAGTGCCTCAGACAAAAGCATTAACTGATCTAGACACCGATCCATGCTGACACCACTTTTTTCCATCGGCCTTAATCAGCGCCGGGGAGAGCAGCAGAGCAGGAGCCCTGCAGCCGCCRGGAAGGCGCAGGCACACGACAGCTTTGAAGGCGTTTGCTTAAGAAACAACGAGTCCTTACGAAAAACTGATAAAGGAAAGCTTTTAGAGTCACCAAATAGCATTTYGAGCAACAAACTCCAGCACATATGTTAATTGGATGATTTGATTTCAAAAGCAAAGCAGAGGAGAAATAAATCTTCTGAGCTTAACACAATCTCTTAACTATCCCAGCCRTGAACTGGAGGCTGCAGTAAGCCGGCGCATACCAGGCACCAGCCCTTCCAAGGGGGCACTCAATTTGCCCTCGCCCTTGGAAATCGATTTTGAGCCTTGTCTCTCGCAGATCTTTGCTATGGTAATGGCTTACATTTTTATGTGCCAGCTTTAAATGGACACCATTGTCTTATTTAATTAGTTTTCATGGGATTTATATTGTTCAACAGAGAACCCCAGGGCTGATGGATTTATGCCTGTTTAATTTTTGCAACCCATGGAGCGTCAGTGAATGTGATGAGGAGCAATGGGATGCAACATATGCACAGTTACTGTAAACCTGCGTGTTTGTGCATCCGAAAATGGAGCATTAAAGTGATTCACTGGCATTCAGCTGCACGCATGCCAACGGTTCGGCACTTAACTCCCTTCTAGCTCTAACCAATGCCACGATGTATCTATGGTACGAGGCCTTTTAATCTTGAAAAATATATATATAATTTTTTTCCCCGGCAATCCCCAATTATCCACCTACGACCAATCCACCRAAGTCCACCTGCAAGAAAGCGATTTTTCTTTCACAGCCAGGTGGCAAACCGTGTGTCTCGCTTCTCCCTTCCTTCCCCATCCACRGTACAAGAGGAAGGGAAGTGGCCGTTTCACCTGGGCCAGTTCATTTGCTTCACCCCTTTCTAAAGGGAATTTACATCCTGGGGGGAATTAATAAAAGATGTCCTTTGTATCCCTGCGCTGGGCCCTCRTGGCAGTGCCCAGACCGCCTTTTAGTGAGATCGCTCGCGTTTTTCCCCCTGCGTTTTAGCTCATTCCTTCCTCCTTAGCAAGGGGCCGCTTCTCCACCTCGCGGCACTGCTGGGCGTGGGAACCCGCTCTGCAGCCTTCCCCGTGGCAAACCGCCCGC
The DNA here is from genome assembly GCF_003343005.1 of Rhea americana. NCBI lineage: Eukaryota > Metazoa > Chordata > Aves > Rheiformes > Rheidae > Rhea > Rhea americana. The sequence goes on along the minus strand of NW_028185350.1, from coordinate 190,071 downwards.
GCTCCGCTCAGCGGGCCCGCCGCTCCGCCCGTCCGCGGGGAGAGCCAGGGACCCCGCGCAGCCCGACACCCACGGGCCCCCCGGCCCTGCTGGCCACGCGACACGCAAGGGGGAAGACGAGGGGACGGAAATCCCTAGATCCCGCCGGGTTTCCAGAGCCCCTRCATGCAAAGGGGGGGATGGAGCTGCCACCGACCGCGGCGAGGAGCCCGGGCTTGTCGCAGTGCCTGGAGCCAGCCGGGCAGGAGCTTTACCCTGCAGCCGGCTCGGGGAGGGTGGAGGGACGCGTGCCCGCTGGAGGAACGAAGCGCCCGGTTCTCAGCCCTAAAGACCAGCTCTTCCCACGCAGTTCAGCAGCGTACRGATGCTCTCAGTGAAAACGTATCTGGGGCCGTCACCGGCAGTAGAACAGTTAATAAAACAGATGCTTGCTTTCTGATATAAATAAATCTATGTTCATTCCCTGAGAGAGTACATTTGCCTCTAATCAGGGCTTTGTTTTCTGGAAAGAAAACCAATACATGTTTGCTCGTTCCRGTAGAGCCGAGCTGAAGCCCCCAGACTTCAGCGGGTCCGAGGGGTGCAGCCCGCAGGCCCGGTGGCCGCCGCACCTTTGTGCACCTCCTGCAGCACGGGTTCGCGCGCGTCTGACTCATCCCTCTTCAGGGCACGAAGCGGCTGAGCCAAGCCTCGTCCTGCAGGTGCAAACAGCTGGCTGCGCGTCATCGGGGCAGCATTCCTCCGCGCGCCTATTTACGGGGCAGCAGCGCCTGCCACCTTCGCATCCGATCGGTAGAGCGGGCAGAACCGCGCAGAAACTTTGCCRTAATTTAATGACGTCCTTCCCCCCTCCTCCCAGCTCTCTTGCCCCATCTGATATGCACCACACCTATCTAAGTGGATTGCAGGCAATAAATTTTAACGTTGCCAAGACAACTATGTTGACAAAATTCTCCTTTTCCGATGACAAAAGCAGGGTTTTGTTTTAATTTGCGGTTCAAGGCCGAGCATATTTCAGTAACATGATTGCTGTTTCTTTTTTACTGTTTTGCACAATATTTTCTTGGCGCCTGTGGTGTGCCATTGAAACAGAGTTTAGATAAAACAGTCAATTCTGCCACTAACCCCGTCTAAAACTGATGTTCTTATTAGGCCTGGGTCCATCTGTAAAACATAAATTTCATTGGATCAGTCTGCCGAGAGGATTGGAATTATACCAGCAACTGCGATTTGACAAATAAGGTCCATGTTAATACAACAACATTTTGTCCTAAATGACAAAATAGGTAGACAGGAAATAAATGAGAAAATGCAACTTGATGTATGTCCTTGAAATCCAATCACAGCACGAGAGAGGAATTGTGTTTTCATTAAAAAAAAAAAGAAAGAAAGAAAAAGAGAATTCAAAATCGCAGCAGGTTGGCTTGAGCTATAATAGCTCCCAAGCAGCCAGTCGGCATCAATAAAGTCAGCCACAGAGATCTCAACCCAGAGTTATTCCAGGAATTAAGCTCCAGACCCATGGCAGAAGCTCACGTTCTCTTCTACTCCTTTGCTGCTGACTCCCCCAAATCCTTCTAGCACAGTGTTAAATTTTCCTGCTCTTAACAAGCCTGGGAGAGAAATAGCCCAATTAGGACACTAAATAGCAATAAACCTTATTGTCACAGACTTTCATAAAGAGTGACTCATATCACTATTTAAAAACCTCATGAAAACATCAGACTTCTCATGGCATACGTCTCGGTTCCCTGGTCTGTTCCTTGCATGTTCCTTGGCTCTTTCCTTCCTCTCCGAGGCAGAGCAGCAGTGCAGCCTCCTGCCAGGGCCCTGTGCAAAGCACTCCGCTGACAGGGCTGGAAAAGGCAAGAGAATTTTCCCTGTCTCCTGTGCACCACTACTGTCTTCAGTGATGAAGGGTGCAGGAAAACTGAGAGGTGCAATTTCCCATTGCCGTACGGCACCGTTTAATCTAGGATGAGGACTCAAAGCAGATCTCTTGCTCCCTCTTTGCACGGGCATCCTCAGTGACTGTGCAGAGCAGAAGGCAAAGACAATTTGTTCCCCTGAGTTTCTGTTCTTGCTTTTCTTAGGGTTTTGCATTATCACTTGTTGTCATAGTATCAACATCAGCAGCAAAGTTGTCTGTGGGCCTCCTGGGACCTGTTTCTGGTCCCACAGAGGGTTTTKACTCTAATTTGAGCAGGACAGGCAGGGGGAGGGGAAGAAGACTTTTCTGCTTTCTAATTTTTGCTGAAGGTGCTGCCAGTGACGGAGACGCTATTCCACGGAGACAGTCTCAGCCACATAGTCCTCACACTGCCAAGATCCCTGAACACATCCCCATTCAGTGCTTGATGCAAGGCACTGTATCAAAGTTATGAGTGCATGAAAATGAGGAGTAGAAATGGGCCCAGATGCTCATCGGTTCCTGATGCTTTTCTCCTTCCCTTGTGGGACATCCTATGCTGATGACACTACTTTCAGCTGAAGCAGCTACAGCTCCCATATTGAAAACAGAGACTTGCATGCAGCGGAGAGGATTTTGCCCCCTGCAAGACCTTGCTCCCCAGTACCTGACTGTTGCCACAGGGAGAGACAGCAGTGGGGCAGGTTGCCAAGTTAAGACACGAGGGCCATAAAGTCCCTGCGCTCCAGTGGGATCACAGCCCTTGGCTGAAGGGTGCCACTGTATTTTTCAAGGATTTGTTAATTTTGATGGCACTTGGGGATAAAGGGTGGGTCTAGCTCTGAAAACACCAAGCTTTCATAGCTCTCATGGTAAAGAAGAGCTGCGTGTTTTCAGCGTGCCTGAAGACATAAGCCAGAGAGTCTGCAAAATGGGATTAAGAAAAGCCTACCCTAGAAGTATGTTGCAAGGTCTTGTTAAGCATTTCTGGATTGTCATGTAAAACCGGGGCTTCAGAGAGAGAATTTATTAGCATAAATACATCCAGTTTTTTATATATACACACAGCACTTGCAGGCTTCCAAGCTCTGTGCATAGAACCAACATACTGCTAACATATGGGTTTAACAGACCTACTTCTATGTTACGCGTTCCCAGTTCCCACATCCAGATTCCAAGCACTTGCGTGTTGCCATATAGGCAGCTCTGAGTTACAGCTGCTGTGTATGGTGCCATTTGGGGAGGTGACAGCAACATGGAGTATGTTGGTTCAGGGAGCGYGCACGGCCCACAACAGAGTTCGTTTGGAACTGGCTTACAGATCCTCCTCTCTTAAGGATATAGTATGTTCATTTGTGGATATGTATGAGTGGTCAGATCATGTATATAGATTTGATTTAATCCACAGATACAATCAAAACAGCATGACTAAAGCAACTACTACGTTTGTAGCCTTTTCTCAAAACTGGTTCCTTGCTTTAGGGGCTGTGTTTCTTCAGTAAAAATTGATGGTATCAACAAGTATCAGACAATATCCTCGTTACTCGGGAAAGGTAAATGCTAATCTATGCAAGCTGAGCTCATGTGACTTATCAGTTACTATATATAGTTGTTTTCAGGCACTGATTTAGGCAAACTGGCAGATTTCCTAAGCCTTTGTACAGATTCACTACTGAAATGCAAAACACAAAATACGTGAGTGAAGCAGAGGAAAAGAATCTGACGAGGCCAAAACGTTCTGAAGGGTCAGTGAGGACCACCAGCAGCTACACAACACTTACCAGCAGGCGAGGATTCAGCCAAAACCCCTCTGCCTAAGATGGCCTCTACAGTACACACTCATAACCACAGCGCTGACAGAGAGAGTAAACAGAATTCAGAGGGCACAGGGACTCGTCACACTCCCTTGCTCATGAGGGAATTCAACACTGCTCCCAATGCAGATATGTGTACAGAGAAATATCCCCAAAGATCCATGCCTATGCAGAAGAGACAACTCTATGCAGGGAGTTTGTTTGCTAACACATGCAYGTTTTAAGACTAGAGTATATGATCGAGTTTATGTCATCTTTAACAAAATATTTTGGATAAAATATGCTGAAAGAAATTAGAGTAAAAAATTGCTGATGCAAAAAAMCCTCCAACTCTTCAAAATAAGATTTCCTTGTCTGAGATCTTTTTTTAACTGAAAAGGCATAGCCAGCTATGATGTACAGGTAGCACATCTAAGGAAGAGCGCTCTTTTATACTGCCCTAAAACAAGCCTCCCCACAGCTCTCCAGTGACCATCCTTGTAGGTCCCATTTTGCCTTCTATCCTGGCCAGATAGAAGTTGGGGACAGTTGGGGACAGAGAAGAGGAAGATGTTTTAAACAGAGCAAATTGGCATTTAAAGCAGTCGAGACCCAAGCCCCTGAAACTGCCTCCTGCAATCTCCTGTGAGTCTCCAGCTCCAGAGAGCCTCTGCTCCCACTGGAAGGAAGGAGACACTTCCCCTCCATTTCAGTGAGAGGCGGATCAGCTCCTTGGGGACTCAGCAGATAATTGTCAAGTTGGCTGCCAGAATTTCCTCCTGACAGTCATAACTTGAAAGCGTTGGAAGAAAATGTCTGCACCTGGGCTGTGGAGTCAGTGCGCTCAGTGAGCAAAGATCTGAGGCAGGGAAATGCTAAGTGGGACCCAGAGCTGGACGTGACGATACTCATTTATGCCTGACCCCGAACCAGATGCTCCAGATGTGGGTGTACAAAGGTGTATTTTCCTCTGCCTTGCCAGCAAAAGAAAAAAGGCTCCCTCCTGTTCTAGACACTAACTGCAAACCAAGCAGAGAGCCACATTACAGGCAGGGCAAGCAGGATTCATCTCATCTGATCCCTGCAACAATTCCCTTCTGCAGTTCATGCTCACCCAGAGGGGACTGTCCAGGTCCTTGTGTGTGGACTGGGAGACGGGTCCGGATCAGACTCTCCCTGAGGGACGGGAGCCGCCCGCGAGTGGGACACCCCAGGGCTTCACTCGGGCGGGCACCCAGGGCGGATCGTCCCCGCAGCGCTTGGGGGGCTCCTGCAGCCCCGGGCCGCGCTCCGAGCGGGACCGCGGAGCCGCCGGGCTCGGGCTCGGGCTCGGGGCGGCGCCGCCAGCCGCGTTCAGCACCCGGGACAGCTCCGCCGCG